>NC_057814.1:347376-486558 GCF_018294505.1 Triticum aestivum | reverse complement strand
CCTTCCTCTCCTTGTTGCAGCGGCGGATCTCGTTGCCCTTTCTCTGGCAGCGACACTAGCGATCTAGTTTTGTCCAACAAACACACTTTTTCCCGGGAGGGTTAGCGATTGGTCGGCCATTCTCTTGTATAACTCGTGTGGAGGTTAGCCAAATGGCCTGGGAGAAAAGTCCAATGCAACCAACGATTTCAGATTTTTTTTTTCTTGTGAAGAAACAGCCATTTACGAGAATTGGCAGTGGAGGCCAAAACTAGACAGGACATCTAACGAGCGAGATCGCTCAAAGGACGCGAACGGATGACCAAAAATGCCCAGGATATGGCTGTGATCGAAGTGTTCAGTTTATGCAATAGACAATAAGGTTTGGCAAAAATCAGTTTATGCATATTTGCACTTACAAAATTAACAATTAAACCTCTTAGATTATTGTCACAAAGTATGCACTAGATGAATAATGATTTCAGTACCCTCGCTATTCGAGTTTGATTTTGCACGGAGTTCATTTCATCGGAGGCGACAAACTTATGCATGTACTGAGTTAGGTCCAAACATGCCCACCGCAATGAGAAGAAACTTGTCAAACTTTATATTTTTCCTAGAACCTACTAAAAAGGATTCAGGAAAATAAGAGACTCGGCATTGCCGCAAGTTCGCCGGTTCCTCCAGAAAAATACTGGGGAAAGTATGGCAGGAGGGCCCCGTACAAGCAGGCGAAGAAGCAGTGACAGAGGTCTATGTTTGCTGGGTTTGCGCAGACGGAAACTAGGCAAACCTTTTCTCTTTTTCTTTTTTCATTATGGAATTCCAGGGTCATGCGGATGTCGAGTACCCATGGGAAAAAAACTCGCAAACTCCCACCCTTTTAGCATTCCATACCTATCCCCGGTTGTAGCTTGATTTCCCTCACATTGGATAGAAATTTTCTATATCTGAAAACAATATCCACTCCGGGCCGAAAGTAGTATATATTTTTACATGTGGCATGCATGTTAGAAAGGACAAAGGGGGTTATTTTAAAATGGTTTGATGTTGGAATAGCAACTACTACTGTGTGTCATGGAAGACTTGATTGGAATAATAAGTCTTCCCTTAATGTTGAATAAGTTGTGACCATAATGTTGTTATGACAGCGTCCCACACTGGAACCTTCAATTATTGTCGAGATAATTTATTGCTGGTAGCGGTAATTAGCAGTATTGTCCCACATACCTAGGTAGTCAAGACAGTAAGGTGGAATCAGAGATCACACAGAATACACGAAGCACGAACACGGATGGCAGAGAAGGACGATTGTGCGGCTCCTGACAAAAGATCAGAGTTGGCAATTGATCATGGAGAAGGGATGATGTGTGGCAGAAAAAGGCGTACCACATCAGTGGGTGGCTCATCGGCGAAGTCTAACGGAGCATCAGAGGGCAGCGTGTCGGCCCGGGATGGCTCGGGGGACGATGGCATACATACGCATACTTGTATCCCGAGGCAGCGGAAAAGATGGGCACATCACCGACCATGAATGTGTGCACAGAAACTAAGGAATGATTGTGACCTTCAAATCTCAGCAGAGCAATTTTGCTGAGACAAGACGTCGACCTGCATCTCCCGAGATGATTGGATCCCCTCCTTCCTCCCTTTGTTGTAGCGACTACAACGATGGATCATGTTCCTTTCTTTGGCAGCGGGTGGCAATCTGGTTCTCTCCATTGAACACCATTTTTTCTTGGAGGTGTATCGATTGGGCGGCCTTTCTCCTGTATAACTTGTGTGGAGGTTAGCCAAATGTGAGGGAGAAAAGACCTAGGCAACCAAAGATCTCAGACATTTCTTAGGACAATTGGCCTAGGAAAAAACATGTGGTGGAGGCCGAAATTGACACCACATAGACCACAATCAAGACTGCAAGTTCTTAGAAAACTAAGGGTACCAAATTAAAATGGTTCAGCTAAAGGATGTAAAAGGAAAACATGACAAGCCACACAAATGACCTCCCATGATCAACAATAATCATGTCCATACTCTCATATCGCTCCATAGTCCTCGCACTACCGAGGGTCCTGTCATGATAAAAAATGGCCCGCAAAGGACATGTTGGTCTGTCCCGCCTTTTAGCATGCCAAACCTATCCCAAGTGGCAGCTTGACGTCTGCCGCATTGGAAAGGATTTTTTCATATCTGGACTAACTAATATCCAGTCCAGGACAGAAGTAGTATATATTTTTACATGTGACATGCATATGTTAGAGAGGACAATGCAAGGGTACGTAGTCGTTTTAATTAAAAGGCTTTGATGTTGAAATCGCAACTAGAGTTTGTAATGGAAGACATGATTGGAATACAAAGTCTTCCTTTCATGTTGCATAAACTGTGATCATATTGCTTCCGGTTTTGCTTGTCATTTTGGCTTAAAAGCTATGACGGCGTACGTTCTGCAATGAAACCTTCAATTATTGTCAAAAAAATAATCAATTGCCGTGCTGACCGGAAGGCAGCGGTAGGTGTAGACTTCGTCAAGCCTTCAAAATATAAGAAATTGATAAGCGGGACCCTCAAGATTTATTTCATTGCACAAAGCAAGTACGAATACCAAGTGTTCTTTCCTGGCCAGCGCTGATCTCCATTAAAGGCTTAAGTTATGACATATTGCTTGCAGTCGGAGGCTTTCATTTTGGCTTAAGTTATGACAGCATTCCACACTAGAAACTTCAATTGTTGTCGAAATAATCTATTGCCTGTGGAACATGTTGACCTGCCGGTAGCGTTAGGGTAGTAGGATTGTACCGCACACCTAGGTAGTCAAGACAGTTAGATGGAATCTGAGATCACACAAAATCCGCAAACCATGAACAGGGATGACAGAGAAGGACGATGGTGGGCCCCGACAAAACATCATAGTTGGAAATTGATCATGGGGACAAGAGGACAAAGGGGGAGTAGTTTTAAAGGGGTTTGATGTTGAAATAGCAACTAGTGTGTGTAATGGAAGATTTGGTTGGAATACAAAGTCTTCCCTTAATGTTGCATAAGTTGTGACCATGTTGTTCAAGTTTTTGCTTTTATTTTGGCTTAAGTTATGACATCGTTCCACACTTGAACCTTCAATTATTGTCGAAATAATCTATTGCATGTGGAGCATGCTGACTGGCCGGTAGCGGTAGGGTAGCAAGATTGTACCGCACACCTTGGTAGTCAAGACGGTTAGATGGAATCCGACATCAAAAAGAATTGTCGAACCACGAACTCGGATGGTGGAGAAGGATGATGGTGGGTCCCGGCAAAAGATCAGAGCTAGAACTTGATAACGGAGAAGAGATGATTTGGGGCGAAAAAATGACTTACAACATCAGTGGGCGGCTCATCGGCAGAGGCGGGCGGTGCATCAGATGGCAGCGTGTTGCCGGCGGCTGGCTCCAGGGATGGCTGGTTAACTGCGAACGGAGGCACAAAGAGTGGCATATATACACACAGTCGTATCCCGAGGTGGCAGAAAGGATTGGCAAATCACCGGTCATTAATGTGTGCACAGGAACTGAAGAATGATTGCGCCCTTCAAATCTCAGTGGAGCAGTTTCGCTCAGACAAGACGTCAACCTGGCAATCTGGTCATGTCCATTGAACGCATATTTCCCCATGAGGGTTAGCGATCGCGCAGCCTCTCTCTTGTATGACTCGCGTGGATGTTAGCCAAAAAGGAGGCATAAAAGGCCTAGGCAACCAAAGATCTCAGATTTTTCATGTGGTGGAGGCCGAAATTGATAGCACACATAGCCACAACCAAGGCTGCAAGTTCTTAGAAAACTAAGGGTACCAAATGATAACTGTGCAGCTAAAGGATGTAAAAGGAAAACATGACAAGCCACACAAATGGCCTCCAGTGATCAACAATTCTCATGTCCATACTCTGCTACCGCTCGTTGGCCTAGACCACATAGTCCTCGCACTACCGAGGGGCCTGCCATGATATTAAAAAATATATAGGGCCTGCAGAGGATATGTTGGTCTTTCCCACCTTTTAGCATGCCGCATTGGTAAGAATTTTTTGATATCTGAGCTAATATCCACTCCAGGAAACAAGTAGTATATATTTTTACATGTGACATGCATATGTTAGAGAGGACAATGCAAGGGTACGTAGTCGTTTTAATTAAAAGGCTTTGATGTTGAAATCGCAACTAGAGTTTGTAATGGAAGACATGATTGGAATACAAAGTCTTCCTTTCATGTTGCATAAACTGTGATCATATTGCTTCCGGTTTTGCTTGTCATTTTGGCTTAAAAGCTATGACGGCGTACGTTCTGCAATGAAACCTTCAATTATTGTCAAAAAAATAATCAATTGCCGTGCTGACCGGAAGGCGGCGGTAGGTGTAGACTTCGTCAAGCCTTCAAAATATAAGAAATTGATAAGCGGGACCCTCAAGGTTTATTTCATTGCACAAAGCAAGTACGAATCCCAAGTGTTCTTTCCTGGCCAGCGTGCTTCATTTCATACATATAGGTGCGCTGATCTCCATTAAAGGCTTAAGCCATTTTGGTTTGCTCTGTCCTCTCAGAGAATATATTCGCTCTCTTTTTGCCTCTCAGAGTTATCATTTTCCTATATACATACATACAGGTACGCATTTCCTTGCTTGACTGTGCTTGAATATCTTCTTTAATCTGCGAAATTGGCTTGGAGCAGTTCCAGTTTGCGGGTCCAGATTATGCTCGCAAATCTTATGATTAATTTTTTAATTTTATCTAAAAATTGGCTTGAATGTGCTTAAATTTCTTAAGAGTAACATGTGCATCTTCCTTAATGCGGGAAAGTTGCTTGGAGCAGTTTCCTTATGTGGTTCCAGTTTGTGCCGGCAGATTGTATGATTATTTTTAGATTTTTTGCATGATTTATGTAAAACCGCTAAATTGGGCTTAGCGCCGCTAACCGCTATAGCTTTGCATAGCTGCTGGAGAACCTCTCCCTCAATATCGTAGTCGTAGCCCGCTATTTAGAACTTTGCTTGCTACCAAATGAACACTAGTGCATGATCGAGTAGAAGTATCTATAGTTCCATACACATAACACATGCTTATCATTATTTAGTAATAATAATCAACACACACAACAGTTCTAAGTTCCAGCAACAGGTGCTTAATGTATTTTCACAGATATTGGGTTGAAGTGTTAAGTCACCAATCATATGTTATGTTATACTGTCTGTTTTCCGTTGCAGGTGATGGTTAGGTGTGTCGATTGCGAAGTTTACTGCAGAAACAGACTATATTGGGCGAGAATAATAGGATTTGTAGTGTGCCTATGTCTTGTATTCTTGTATATATGCCAGGGTCCCCCTGCCCTCAAGGTGAATTCCTTGAGTGGTAAGGTCAGCTCCCTCCATGTTCCAGACAAGGTTTCCTCTGCCAGTCTAGGTATATACGGATCATGGAATACAATAAATCAGGAGTGATCATCAAGAACATGCATGCTATGAAATATTATATAGTATATATGTATGATGAATTGTCCATACTGGTTTGCAGGAAGGGGGCCACTGAACGTGGTGATTGTGTATGCCTTTGATTGCACTAACTGGACCTCTGCCTGGTACACAGTGGATGGGATCTTTTGGATGGTGCAAGAGAAGCTCACCTACTTCGCTGGAAGCTGCCTGGGTTACATCTATGTCATATCGACCCCAAACACGTACACGTTGGACATGAAAGTAGTTGACCCTACTGAGACAAAGGAAACTGGCTACACAAAATTTGCCTGGCACAGGATGACTTGCACGAAAAACATGGCATCAGGCCTCGCCGAGGCGCATAAAATGATCAGCAGCTGCGGGCACCACAACAGCATCATCTTGTTCTTCTCCGATGGATTGGTAAACAAGGGAGACTTCTTTGATGGAACCCAGAACTTTGTTTCCAAAGTGCCCGTCCACACATTTACGCTCGCCGGGGACGCATATAACCATGTATGTATCGAATCAGAGCTAACCCGGTCTAAACCATGATCAGCTTATCAATAAGTTTAATTTATCCTATGTATTGTATATATGCTAGGTTCTCCACTCCATTGTGGCAAATTCTCCGGGTGGGAAGTTTCATGCCACCGCTGTTCCAGAAAGGCCAAATCTATCATCACCCTTCTCGAAACTACTCGATAGCCTCCTTGGTGCCACCCCAAAGGACGATGAGAAGCCTCCTGGTACCGTTTCAGGTATGTATACATAAGAACATGCAATAGGATCCGAGCTTAGGAGTGATCATCAAGAACATGCATAGAAGGATGCGTGCTGTGAATGACCAATTGTCCATACTGATTTGCAGGAAGGGAACCTCTAGACGTGGTGATTATTTCTGCCTTTGACAGCACTAACTCGACCCCTGCCTGGTACACGGTGGATAATGAGATATTTTGGTTGGTGCAAGAGAAGCTCACCCACTTCGCTAACAGCTGCATGGGTTACATCTACGTCATGTCGACCCCTAACATGTACACGTCAGACATGAAAGTAGTTGACCCAGCTGACACAAAGGAAACTGGCTACGGGAAATTCGATTGGCGTAGGTTGAAATGCACTAAAAACATGGCATCAGGCCTTGCCGAGGCACATAAAATGATCAGCAGTCGCGGTTATCACGACGGCGTCATCTTGTTCTTCTCTGATGGGTTGATAAACGAGGGCAACTTCTTTGATGGAACCAAGAACTTCATCTCCAAAGTGCCTGTCCACACGTTTACTCTCGGAGGTGACGCATATAACCATGTATGTATCAAGTCAGAGCTACTACATTCAAAATCATAACTTATTCATTTATTCAGTGTATCCCTATTTCTTGTGAATATGCTAGGGTCTCCAAGCCATTGCCGCAAATTCTCCGGGTGGGACGTTCAACCCCATTCCAGTTCCAAGGAAACCACATATGTCAGCGCCCTTTTCCAAACTACTGGATAGACTCCTCAGCAGCACCATGAAGGACTAAAATTATCAATAGTATGGGCAATTTTTCTGAAGTTACCGACATGCACACACGCACTTGATTTCCAGCACCTTTACTCATTTCCTATGTTGAATTGCCATTACTAATAAGCAAGTGCCACTACCCTATGTGTGCATAAACTGCATTGACACACTTGCATCTTTTGTTTCTTGTAACCTGACTAAGATTCAACTCAATGTGAAGGGTGGTATCTCCTTTGGAATTTCTACTGAAACCGAGAGGGGAGCCGTGCCGGAGTTGCCATGGATTTGCTTGGCGATTTGCCTGCAGCATACTGCTATGTCAATGCATCTAGTTACTTGCTGGTATAATTATAAAGTTGGTGGTTCACTACGCCTATGTCTTTATTTTTTGCAAGAATACTACACCTATGTCGTTGAAGTACCTACATTTAACAGATGTTAACTGTTTGTGATAATACCAGAATCTTACAGTGCAAACTATGTCTATGTCCATTGTGTGTATCGACAGAAGTTCATCACTTTATCTTAAAAGACCAGAAAAAACATCCACACATTTCTTTTGCGGGAAAAACTTGTATTACTCACGTTGCCAAGCTACTCTCAGCATTACATAGTTCGATAATGCCATCTGGACCAGAACCCAACCATAATGAGCTTCTGTTGATACACTCAGTATCAACAGAAAATGTGAGGCTAACGTATGGCTTTGAACTGAAAAAAATGTGAGCTTCATACACTCAGTATACACACTAGGGCACATAATGAGCTTCTGTTGAACTTTCGGAGGGGTCAATGAACCCCAAACATTCTTCCAGTAGCTTCGCTCACCACCAGGAGAAGTTCTAGATGAGGACTGCGAGGTCTGATATAATAATTCATCAAAAACAATCTGATAAGAGGCTTTTCCTGCCTCTCGCCGGTACCAGTCCGCATCATCTCGTATGGTCCTTGGATCATGGAGACGTGGTGGATCCTGGACCTTGCCGGGCAGAGGGCTCCTTTTTCGGTGTTGTTTTTTTAGAATTTTTTTTAAATTTCTGTCATGCCCAGGAAGACAAGGCGGAGGTGGCTTCTTGAAGACGGAATAAGGTCCTCCCCGCCTAGCCACCGTGCAGGAGATGTTTCTAGCATCGTCGGAGAGTGTGTGGAGGTGTGTCTCCGACGGATCTCGTGGGATCCGGTCGGTTTTTGTCTTCGGTGGATCTGTTGGATCAGGTCTTCGTTCGTCTACATCTATGTGCCTGCAGGTTCGATCCTTCCAATCTAGACTTCTCTTCATCGACGGCAGCTACTGTTCTGGTGCGCTTATTCTGTGGGGTCTTAGCAGGACGACTTCCCGGCTGTTTACTCGACACTGATGAGGGAGGGGCGATGACGGTGGTGCCTTCGGCTCGCTCTAGTGCTTGTCCTCGTCGCTAGGTGGTCGATGGACCTGAATGTAATTCGTACTTCGGGTGTTCTTTGTACTACCTTAATAATTGATGAATAGATCGGAAGTTTTGCCATGCAAAAAAAAAGATCGGAAGTTTTGTCCCAAAAAACAATCTTATAAGCACTGGGTACAAAAAAGATACTAGAGGGCTCGCCTGCCCATGCGATAAAATCTTCATTACCATTGGCCGGAAGTTTTTGCTTCCAGATTTCCGAAACATTAAGAGGGAGAAAACATCTGATCATGTCCACATCCCATAGCCCATTGATATTGATCAAGTCCGATACCCAGAAATATGTTATTTTAAACGTCTGCTTAGATACAACCTCCTAAACACATCAATGAATAAAATCTCTACATAATCTTTTATAACCAGGGGCGGCGCCAGCGTGGGGTCGTGTAGGGGCGGCCTCCCCGGCTAAATTTTGGGAACCTAGGTAGTTTGAGAATAGGGTTTAGGGTTTTCCGTGGGGCAATGCCTCTCCAAGTCTCTCTATATATATAATGATCAGCACATACAATTACATAAGTACAGAATACGTGTACGTGACACGCTAGACCTATTTTAACGCTCCCCCTCAATCTGAACTTCTACTCTGTGCAAGGTTTAAATTGGTACTAAAACGGTCTAGCATCTCTCGAGTGCCTGGTTTGGTGAACACATCAGCCAGCTGATCATTAGAGGAAATGAACCTGACCTCAAGAGCTCGAGAAGCAACACGCCCATGCACAAAATGGAATTCGATCTCAATGTGCTTGGTACGTGCATGGAAAATTGGGTTGGCAGTTAGATATGTCGCTCTTAAATTATCACACCAGAGAACGAGAACACGCTGCTATGAAACACCAAGCTCTTTGAGTAGTGACTCTACCCAAATGGCTTCAGCACCTCCGTTTGCCAAAGCTTTGCACTCAGCCTCTCTACCGGATCTCGACACTGTCGGCTGTTTCCTAGAACTCCAGGAAATGAGATTCGCCCAACAAAGATAGCAAAGCCTCCGGTGGATCGGCGATCATCAGGGCATCCTGCCCAATCTGCATCAGTAAAAATACTAATGCTCGTGGAGGCAGCCTTCCGAAACTTCAGTCATGTGTGCAATGTCCCTTTCACATAGCGCAAAATGCGCTTAACAGCTTCCCAATGAACATCAGTGGGCTGCGAGAGATACTGGCATACCTTGTTCACAGCAAACGAAATATTCGGAGGAGTGAGAGTCAAATAATGCAGTCCACCAATGACACTGCGATACCAAAAAGAATCATCGGTACTGAGAGGTTCTCCAGACACTCGGGAAAGCTAATATGAGGTAGACAACGGTGTGGAAGTGGGCTTACAATTCTCCATGCTCACACGGTGCAGGAGATCCAAGGCATACTTCCGTTGAGTCAATGTCATCCCCCCTGAACTGTATGACGCTTCCAAACCAAGGAAGTACTCCAACAGCCCAAGGTCCTTGATAGGAAAATTGGCCGCAAGGGAGTGACAAGACCATCAACAGCTCGTGGAGAAGATCCGGCGATAACAATATCGTCCACATAGACGAGCATATAGATGTTAACATCACGATAGCGGAAGAAAAACATAGATGTGTTTGCTTCGGAGGAGACAAAACCAAGCTGAATAAGACGTGCACTGAGCCGAGCATACCACACACGAGGGTACTGTTTTAGTCCATAGAGAGCCCGTTGTAGCTTGCACACATGCGAGGGATACCGAGCTTCCTCGAAACCAGGCGGCTGCGGCAAATAAACATCCTCAGATAAGAAACCATGAAGGAAGGCGTTACTGACATCAACCTGCTGAAGACTCCAGCCACGAGAGATAGCAAGAGCAAGAACCAATCGAATAGTAGCCGGCTTGACAACCGGACTGAATGTGTCGCCATAGTCAATTCCAAGCTGCTGGATGAAACCACGGGCGACCAGTTGGGCCTTGTTATTATCAACAGAGCCATCTGGAAGATGCTTGGTCTTGAAAATCCATTTACTCCCAACAATGTTGACTCTGCGCGGATGAGGCACAAGAACCCAAGTCTTCTTGTGATGAAGGTCGACTAGCTCATCAATCATTGCTGCACACCAGGCGGTCTCACGTAGAGCATCGCGATGAGAGACAGGTACCGCATGAAACGCGCCCCGGCGAGGACCATACCGGACTGTCCCATCAGTCAGTACAAGCGCACGCCGAGTGTGATCACAGGTGCGTGTGACCATGGTGTGACCAGGAGCAGCTGGAGGCTTCGCGGTCAAGGGGACAGTGCTGCCCTCGATAGAAGGCAACGCGAGCTGAGCAGTCGGCGACAGCGGAGTAGCATCATGAAAGGATCGAGAAGAGGTGTCTAGAGGGGGAGAATAGACACTAAGCAAGAAAAGTTGCAGTTTTTAATTTCTTTAAGTTGAAATGGAGTTTTGGCACAAGTTTAACATTCACAATACATATCAAGCAAGCATGCAAAGAGTATATGAGCAGCGGAAAGTAAAGCATGCAATTTGCAAGAATGTAAAGGGATGGGATTGGAGTGTGCAAACGCAATTTGGAGACACGGAGATTTTTGAGCCGTGGTTCCGATAGGTGGTGCTATCGTACATCCACGTTGATGGAGACTTCAACCCACGAAGGTTAGCGGTTGCGCGAATCCATGGAGGGCTCCACCCACGAAGGGTCCACGAAGAAGCAACCTTGTCTATCCCACCATGGCCGTCGCCCACGAAGGACTTGCCTCACTAGGGGTAGATCTTCACGAAGTAGGCGATCTCCTTGCCCTTACAAACTCCTTGGTTCAACTCCACAATCTTGACGGAGGCTCCCAAGTGACACCTAGCCAATCTAGGAGACACCACTCTCCAAGAAGTAACAAATGGTGTGTTGATGATGAACTCCTTGCTCTTGTGCTTCAAATGATAGTCTCCCCAACACTCAACTCTCCCTCACAGGATTTGGATTTGGTGGAAAGAAGATTTGAGTGGAAAGCAACTTGGGGAAGGCTAGAGATCAAGGTTTATGTGGTAGGAATGGAATATCTTGGTCTCAACACATGAGTAGGTGGTTCTCTCTCAGAAAATGAATGCTGGAGGTGTAGGCATGTTCTGATGGCTCTCTCCACTAATCAAGAATGGGTGGAGGGGTATATATAGCCTCCACACAAAATCTAACCGTTACACACAATTTATCAAATTCGGTGGGACCGAATCATGAAACTCGGTCGGACCGATTCTGGAAATAATGTGACCGTTAGGATTTTCTGTGGGACCGACATGTCATCTCGGTGGGACCGATATGGTTAGGGTTAGGGCATAACGTAATCTCGGTGAGACCGATTACACAAACACGGTGAGACCGATTTTGGTAATAGACACATAGAGGGTTGGTCAAGCGTACTCGGTGGGACCGATTCGCTCATCTCGGTTAGACCGAAATGTTACGAAGAGGAACAGAGAGTTTGCATTGTAATCTCGGTAGGACTGATTACACAAACTCGGTGAGACCGATTTTGGTAATGGACATACACAGAGAGATTACAATCCCATCTTGGTGAGACCGATATCCCTATAGGTGAGACCGAAAAGACTAGGGTTTTGTGGCAGTGGCTATGTCATGAGAACTCGATGGCGCCGGATGGAAAGATTCGGTAGGGCCGAGTTTGACTTTTGGTTTGGGACATATGTGGACGTGAGAAAGTGGTTGAGGGCTTTGGAGCATATCACTAAGCACTTTGAGCAAGCAAGCCATTAAGCAACACCTCATCCCCTCTTGATAGTATTGGCTTTTCCTATAGACTCAATGTGATCTTGGATCACTAAAAGTAAAATGTAGAGTCCTGTGCTTTGAGCTTGAGCCAATCCTTTGTCCTCAGCGACTTGAAGGGGTTCCACATCCTCTAATCCATGCCACTCCATTTTTCAACTTATCTGAAACATACTAGGTAAAAGCATTAGTCCAACAAGAGATATGTTGACATTAATTACCAAAATCACCCAGGTAGCACTTGTGCTTTCAATCTCCCCCTTTTTGGTAATTGATGACGACATACATCAAAGCTTTAGATAAAGATATAGAGAATAATAAGTAAAGCTTTGGAAAGACATGTAACATCCATAGTCTCCCCCTACATGTATGCAATCGTGTAAATATGGAATGTAGGAACATGTGAATGCATAAACATAACAGAGTAAGTGATGTGTTACATGTATCTTGGCTATATGCATCAGAGCAAATGATGTGAATATAGAAAATGTACCTTCATGCTCATGAGTCTTTCTTGCAAACAGTATGTACATCAGTAAGAAATCCTCATGCACATGACTGTGATGCATATACTTACCTTGTCGTCTTGAGTTGGCTTAAGAAGAAATGAACCTGCATAAACAAGGTTAGACAACACAGATACACCTACTAGCCAGAGCAACCAAAAGAAACCACAAGAGAACCAAGACTGGGATGACATGTAGAGAGTGAGTACTGAGTACCACATTGGATATAGACATGTCCCCAAAGGTAAAGGTGTGCAATGAATTCAAAGGATTTCCTTCCCTTAGATGTCTTGCTCCCCCTGAATCTAGCATGGGATATTGGGAGAAGATAGGGAACAGAAAATCAGAGCAAGCAAAGAAAAGAAACAGAGCTAATGCAAACAATCAAATATGAACATGTCTTTCCCCTCTTAAAGACATGTGACTCCTCTCCTCTTGAATACCAAGCATCTGGGGTCTCTCTCCCTTCCTGAGTATTCCTCCCCCTATAGAAATGATTAAGCTTTGATGTGATCTCTCTCTCCCCCTTTGACATCAATTTCCAAGAAGGGTTCTTCTTGATTTTTGTTGTAAATGTGTTTGGTCCTTGAGTCACAAAACAAAGCAGCAAGTCGAATGTGATGTTGGTAGAGGACAAGATTCATTGAGTGGAGCTGGATCAAAAAGAATGCAGGAACAAGTGGCAAGCTGTTTTTCCTGGAGTGAAATCGGTGGCACCGAGTTGTATGCTTCGGTTGCACCGAAAGGAGAGAAAACACTTGTCACCTCAGCTAACTAGACAAGTAAGATCTCACAAGGATTTGCAAGGAGTTAACTGAAAGATTTGCAATGAATTGGTTGCAGGGAATGCAGATCAAACAGAAACAGAAAAGAAATCTAGATGATGTTTTTTTTGAAAGGGGAAACAAATATGCATGAGACAAATGCAAGAGCACAGAAGAGAACACAAGAGAACTTCATCTAGAATTGGTCGGCGACAAAGTCACCTATGTTAGAGTATATTGACTTAGGAGTCAAGTGAGATCACTTGATCATAGGTCATACTCATCGTTTAAGCACAAAATGGGGTTACCATTTTTCGTTTAAGCATCTTGATGTATTCACATCTTGTCGAGTTACTTTGACTCATGTCTTGGAGTAAAGCTTCTCTAAGATGGAATAACATACCTTGGGTCGTGGTGTTGATCGTGATCATGTAGTTGAACTTATGTGGGTTGCTCAAGGTTGATGTAGCTCATCAAGAGTTGGGAGCACCACTTGGAATTTGAGTTCATCTACCTACATGGGTTAGTTTTTGCAAAGAAAAGCACTTGTGTATCCAAAATGACAATCATGAAACTCAATGTAGAATTTGTGAAAGGATATGTTTGAATGGTTTCGTGCTTCCTCGTCTTCAACCACCATTGTGTAGAGACTTGGTGATGTAGAGATTGCTCAAAATGTGAGTGAGTTGCAATCTCATAGATTTAGATTCATCCAAGTTCCTACAAGGGTTAGATAACATGCAAGGTGCAAATATATCCAAGACTTAAGATTTTCATCATAAGAGATATATATCAAGGATTAGTCATAGGCTCATGTCTTGCATGTATCCAAATGGAGTTCCTACTCCAAGTTTGAAGCATAAATGATGTTCAATTCACCTCTTAACCTGCAAAACACTTTATCATCAAGTGGTTTAGTGAATATATCCGCCAATTGCTTGTTGGTACGAACATGCTTAAGATTAATGTCACCCTTAGCAACATGATCTCAAATGAAATGATGACGAACTTCAATATGCTTAGTTCGAGAGTGTTGCACGGGATTGTGAGCAATCTTGATAGCACTTTCATTGTCACAAAGCAATGGAACATGTTTCACATATATCCCATAATCTTTAAGAGTTTGGGACATCCAAAGTAATTGAGCACAACATGAACCAGCGGCAATGTATTCCGCTTCGGCGGTGGATAAGGATACTGAGTTATGTTTCTTGGAGGACCAAGACACAAGAGATCTACCAAGAAATTGACAAGTACCCGAAGTGGACTTTCTATCAACCTTGTCTCCGGCATAGTCCGAGTCGGAGTAGCCAACAAGATTAAAAGAGGCCCTCTTTGGATACCAAATGCCAACATTTGGTGTATGGATTAAGTATCTCACTATCCTTTTCACAGCCTTAAGATGACATTCTTTAGCGGCGGCTTGATATCGTGCCCACATGCACACACTTAGCGTAATATCAGGACGTGAAGCACTTAGATATAACAATGAACCAATCATGGAGCAGTAAACTTTTTGATCAACCGGTTCACCATCTTTGGTCAAATCAAGATGTCCACTAGTAGGCATGGGTGTAGTCATACCTTTGCATTCTTGCATATTGAACTTCTTGAATAAGTCCTTGGTGTACTTTGTTTGAGAGACAAAGGTAACTTCCTTATTTTGATTGATTTGCAAACCGAGAAAGAATTTGAGCTCACTCATCATCGACATCTCAAACTTCTCTGACATTAGCTTTCCAAACTTTTCACTAAAGTGAGGGTTAGTCGAACCAAATATAATATCATCAACATAGATTTGGCACACAAATAGTTCTCCATTTACCCTTTTAGTAAAAAGAGTAGAATCAACTTTCCAATTTCAAAGCCTTTTTCAATAAGAAACTTGGTCAAGCATTTGTACCATGCTCTAGGAGCTTGTTTAAGACCATAAAGGTCTTTGTGAAGCTTGTAAACATGATTAGGTTTCTTAGGATTGACAAAGACGGGAGGTTGCTTAACATAAACTTCCTCCTCTATCTCACCATTTAGAAAAGCACTTTTAATGTCCATTTGGTACAAGGTGATATCATGGTGATTAGCATAGGCAAGTAAGATGCGAATGGACTCAAGTCTAGAAATGGGGGCATATGTCTCACCATAGTCCATACCTTCGACTTGAGTGTAGCCTTGGGCGATGAGACGCGCTTTGTTGCGAACTACTTGTCCATCTTCATCTTGCTTGTTGCGAAACACCCATTTGGTACCGATGATGTTGTGGTTGTTGTCGGGCTTCTCAACCAATGTCCAAACTTGATTTCTCTCAAAGTTGTGCAGTTCTTCGTGCATGGCGTTTATCCAATACGGATCTTCCGATGCATCTTCAACCTTCATAGGTTCAATGCTAGAGATAAATGAATAATGTTCACAAAAGTTAGCTAAACGAGTTTTAGAGCGAGTGATTCTCCCGGTTTGGATATCATTGTAGATTTGCTCGGCGGGATGGTCTTTAGCAATTCTTGCTCGAACTCGTGAAAGCTTTTGCTTGGATCTTGGTGGAACATCTTCTTCATCTTGTTCTTCTGCTTGGCCTTCGTCATTGTTGACGTCGTCGTTCCCTTGTCGTGGTGGAGAAGGAGGTTGTTGATGTTCATCTTGGTGTACTTCCACGTTTTCTTCATCTTGGTGTGTCCCACTTGTGGATGCTTCTGTATCAACTCTTGGTTCACCTTGTCGTGAGGTGGAAGCTTCCACTTGGACGGACGAGGTACTCTCCTTCACCTCCGTAGGATGAATCTTTCCAATAGACAAGTCTCGGATTGCTTCCGAAGGGTCTTCGTCTCCTACATCAATTGGCAATTGCTGGACTTGCGAGCCGTTAGATTCATCAAACTTCACATCTACCGTCTCTTCAACCTTTTGGGTGAAATTATTGTAGACATGGTAAGTGTGAGAGTTTGATCCATAACCAAGTAGGAAACCTTCATGAGACTTGGGAGCAAATTTAGAACGACGATGCTTATCAAGAATGTAGCACTTTGAGCCGAATACTCGAAAGTATCCAACTTGGGGTTTGTTACCGGTGAGGAGCTCGTATGCCGTCTTGCCGAGTAGCTTGTGAAAATACAAGCGATTTGTTGCATGACAAGCTGTCTCAACTGCTTCCGCCCAAAAGTGCTTCGGCGTCTTATAATCATCAAGCATCGTTCTCTCCATTTCAATGAGCGTCCGATTCTTCCTCTCAACAACTCCATTTTGTTGAGGTGTGTACGTAGCCGAGAACTCATGTGACATCCCTTCCTCGTCAAGAAAGGTGTCCACATTTGCATTCTTGAACTCCGTTCCGTTGTCGCTGCGAACCTTCTTGATCTTCACTTCAAATTGATTTTGGGCCTTACTAGCGAAGTTTTTGAAGATCTTTTGGACTTGCGATTTATCATCGAGAAAGAACACCGACGTAAATCTTGAAAAATCATCAACTATAACTAGACCAAAAGAATTTCCACCGAGACTTTTGTAAGCGTTGGGACCAAAAAGATCCATGTGAAGTAGCACGAGTGGCCTCCTTGTGGTCATGATGTTCTTCACGGGATGCCTTCCTCCGACCTGTTTACTTGCTTGACAAGCGCTGCAAAGTCTATCCTTATCAAATATGACATCGTTAACTCTGAGGATATGATTTCCTTTAATAAACTTATCAAGGTTTCGCATGCCAACATGACCTAACCGTCTATGCCACAACCAACCTTTAGAGGATTTAACAATTAAGCAAGTTCTAGGTTGGGCCTTTTTAGTGAAGCCAACAATGTAAATATCACCTCTTCGTATACCGGTAAAGACCATTTTATGATTATCTCTATGAAACACTTGGGAATCTACTTCAGTAAATAGGACATTGAAATCGAAATCAGCAAGTCTAGATACTGAAAGTAAATTGTATCCAAGAGATTCAACGAGCATGACATTTTGTATGGAGCTATCATGTGAGATGGCCACCTTACCGAGGCCAACCACCTTACCCTTTGAGTTATCACCAAAAGTGACATACTTTCGAGGGCCGTCGTTTTTAGCAAGCTCACGAAACATATCTTTATCTCCGGTCATGTGATCGGTACATCCACTATCAAGAACCCATTCCTTTCCTCCTGCCATGTATCCCTGAAGATTTGCCATAAGACCAAAGTGTCTCATTGCATCATCAAGATCAAAGTCACTATCATCATCCTCATCATAGTATCCATGTTCAACATCATCATGTGATGGATCAATTCCTAGAGAGGGTGATTCGTTAGAATGAGTTTGACAATGATCTTCTTTATGAATTTTAATAGCTTCGGAAATAATATCACTAATAATTCCAACATCTCCTTTGGCACGCATAAGATTTGTAAGCTCAAATAGACAATCACCAAACTTAGGATCATTGGAATTCATCTTACTCAAGGCAATAGACTTATGGAGAATTTCATCTAGATTTTTCAAGGAATAATTTGGAAAACGTTCCTCCAGGAATTTCCATATAGTATAGTCACACTCAAGAGTAGGCAAACATCCAATCAAGTTTCTAGGCAAACCTCTAGTGATAAGATTAACAGTTCTAAGATTGCGAATCATGTCAATCGACTCATCAAGGGTAGGATGCATAGGAACAATATGAGGTGCACAAGGACTAGTAATGTACTTGTTCAAATGATATTCATTGAAAATCACAAGCATCTCATTTTTCCACTCATGAAAGTACTCTCCATCAAGTATAGGCACTCTATGTCTAAGACTCCCCAAAGTAGACTCATTCGTCTTCCTCCAATGGTGTTTAAACCAAAGCAATGCAGACCAAAGCTCTGATACCAATTGAAAGGAACGAGAAGAGGTGTCTAGAGGGGGGTGAATAGACACTAAGCAAGAAAAGTTGCAGTTTTAATTTCTTTAAGTTGAAGTGGAGTTTTGGCACAAGTTTAACATTAACAATACATATCAAGCAAGCATGCAAAGAGTATATGAGCAGCGGAAAGTAAAGCATGCAATTTGCAAGAATGTAAAGGGATGGGATTGGAGTGTGCAAACGCAATTTGGAGACACGGAGATTTTTGAGCCGTGGTTCCGATAGGTGGTGCTATCGTACATCCACGTTGATGGAGACTTCAACCCACGAAGGGTAACGGTTGCGCGAGTCCACGGAGGGCTCCACCCACGAAGGGTCCACGAAGAAGCAACCTTGTCTATCTCACCATGGCCGTCGCCCACAAAGGACTTGCCTCACTAGGGGTAGATCTTCACGAAGTAGGCGATCTCCTTGCCCTTACAAACTCCTTGGTTCAACTCCACAATCTTGACGGAGGCTCCCAAGTGACACCTAGCCAATCTAGGAGACACCACTCTCCAAGAAGTAACAAATGGTGTGTTGATGATGAACTCCTTGCTCTTGTGCTTCAAATGATAGTCTCCCCAACACTCAACTCTCTCTCACAGGATTTGGATTTGGTGGAAAGAAGATTTGAGTGGAAAGCAACTTGGGGAAGGGTAGATATCAAGATTTATGTGGTAGGAATGGAATATCTTGGTCTCAACACATGAGTAGGTGGTTCTCTCTCAGAAAATGAATGATGGAAGTGTAGGCACGTTCTGATGGCTCTCTCCACTAATGAAGAGTGGATGGAGGGGTATATATAGCCTCCACACAAAATCTAACCATTACACACAATTTACCAAACTCGGTGGGACCGAATCGTGAAACTCGTTCGGACCGATTATGCAAATAATGTGACCGTTAGGATTTTCGGTGGGACCGGCATGTCATCTTGGTGGGACCGATATGGTTAGGGTTAGGGCATAACGTAATCTCGGTGAGACCGATTACACATACTCGGTGAGACTGATTTTGGTAACAGACACACAGAGGGTTGGTCAGGCAAACTCGGTGGGACCGATTCGCTCATCTCGGTTAGACCGAAATGTTACGAAGAGGAACAGAGAGTTTGCATTGTAATTTCGGTAGGACCGATTACACAAACTCGGTGAGACCGATTTTGGTAATGGACATACACAGAGAGATTACAATCCCATCTCGGTGAGACCGAGATCCCTATCGGTGAGACCGAAAAGACTAGGGTTTTGTGGCAGTGGCTATGTCATGAGAACTCGGTGGCGCCGGATGGAAAGATTCGGTAGGGCCGAGTTTGACTTTTGGTTTGGGACATATGTGGATGTGAGAAAGTGGTTGAGGGCTTTGGAGCATATCACTAAGCACTTTGAGCAAGCAAGCCATTAAGCAACACCTCATCCCCTCTTGATAGTATTGGCTTTTCCTGTAGACTCAATGTGATCTTGGATCACTAAAAGTAAAATGTAGAGTCTTGTGCTTTGAGCTTGAGCCAATCCTTTGTCCTCAGCAACTTGAAGGGGTTCCACATCCTCTAGTCCATGCCACTCCATTGTTGAAATTATCTGAAACATACTAGGTAAAAGCATTGGTCCAACAAGAGATATGTTTACATTAATTACCAAAATCACCCAGGGAGCACTTGTGCTTTCACATCATCCTGCATCGAGGGAGAAGGCGAGTCGGGTGCGGCGTTAACACGCAGCAAGGCAATCGCGTGAGGTGAAGGCGCCACCGATGGGCCGAGCGAGGCGACTGTTGGGGCTGCCGATGGGTCGGGCGAGTTCGCCGATGGGTCGGGTGAAGGGGCAGTCGACCGTGCGGGGGACGTGCATGTCCCATCCACGTCGATGACCGGGTAGGGCGGCGCGTCGGCCACGTGTGGACATGGAGCAACAGACAGGTCGGGCGCGCGCCGGGCGGGGGGCGTGCATGCGCCATGCACGTCGGTCCCCTGGTATGGAGGCACGTCAGCCGCGGTGTCCTGCACAGAAGGAGCATGGCCTGGAACAGGCGAGTCAGTAGTCAAATAGGACAGGTCATACTTGCGCAGATGGTCACCCATAATCGGTTTATTGGAAGGAAAAGAGAGAAAATCGGCCAAGGAGGAGACATCTACGGTGACCCCAGGGGTGGCGTCGCTAAAAACAGACTCGTCGAAAACAACATCACAAGAGATGTATATGCGTCCCGTGGAACGATCGAGACACTTGTATCCCTTACGCATCGGACTATGACGTGGCCAAGGCACCCAGCCCATAGGAGGTGATCTGGATGCGCCAACGGTCATGTGTACCTTGGCTGTGTCATAGTGATCGCAACACCAAATTTTTCCACACACAAGCTGCCATGAGAAGACGCATTAACAAGATAGAGGGGCTCACATGTGTGGACGGCTCTATCTGTCAAACGTTGGACGAGGATAGAATTCCAACAGTTTTTTCAATCATTGTACACATCTCAGGGATTCAACTCTCTGGATGAGCTTACTGATTTGGTTCCACCCCGGGTGACAGAGCAAATGAACGCACACGTTGATATGCCATACACAGCTCAAGAGGTGAAAACATCGCTATTCCAAATGGCGCCATCGAAAGCTCCGTGAGTGGATGGTTTTACCACGGGGTTCTTCCAGAGACACTGGTCTCTTCTCAAGGATGATATTATCCCGGCGGTCTTGGGGTTCCTGAATGGAGGCGAGCTGCCGAAGGGTATGAACGACACGTCCATCACTCTCATCCCAAAGGTACAACACCCGCAACACATTAACCAGTACAGACCTATTTCCCTTTGTTCTGTCCAGTACAAAATTGCAGCAAAGTGCATCGTCAACAGAACAAGAGGCTTTCTAGATGATATCGTGAGTGAGGAGCAAAGCACCTTTGTGTCGGGGCGACCCATCACTGATAATGTGCTCATTGCACATGAGAGCATACATGTAATGAAGAGAAGGAAAAGGGGGAAGAACTCTGTGTGTGCAGTCAAACTTGACATAATGAAGGCATATGACCGTGTAGAATGGGATTATCTTGAAGGGATTATGTCACAGCTGGGCTTCAGTGTCTCTTTTATCTGGCTAATTATGAAATGTGTCACATCAGTCCCATTCTCATTTCGTGTGAATGGTGAGCTCTTGCCATACTTCACCCCATCTAGGGGCTTGCGGCAAGGCTGCCCCGCTTCACCTTACCTATTCCTACTCTATGCAGAAGGCTTCACAACCTTACTCAACAGGTTTGGAGGCGCCAATGTGGACAGAGGGATCCGTGTCAGTATTCACTCTCCATAGATCAACCACCTGCTTTTTGCAGATGACAGCCTCATTTTCATGCAATCTAAGGTGGAGAATGCTCTCAGACTTAACAATATTCTGAAGGTTTATGGCGAGTGCTCGGGACAATGCGCGAATAAGGAAAAGAGCTCCATTCTTTTCAGTTTGAACACACCGGAACCTGTCAGAGCAGCATTGAAAGGAACCCCAAGTATATCGGTCGAGGCCTACAACGAGAGATATCTGGGCTTACCGACTGCGGTTGGGCGTATCACATCGGGCACCTTTGATTATATTGGTGAACGAGTGAGGTCCAGAATGAATGGAGGAACCAAACGTTTGGTTTTGTGTGCAGCAAGAGAGATGTTGGTAAAGTCAGTGGCCCAATCTATACCGACATTCACAATGTGCTGCTTCAAACTGACCAAGAAAATTTACAAAGGAATATCCTCGCTAATGGTAAAGTACTGGTGGAGCAGCTCCATCGATAGGCATTCCATGCACTGGACAGACTGGAAATCCCTCTCAGTCACAAAGTGCAAGGGAGGAATGGGTTTCCGAGATTTGGATGAAGGAAATATGCCCTAGAGGCAATAATAAAGTTATTATTTATTTCCTTAATTCATGATAAATGTTTATTATTCATGCTAGAATTCTATTAACCGGAAACTTAGTACACGTGTGAATACATAGACAAAACATATAGTCCCTAGTATGCCTCAAGCTACTTGACTAGCACGTTAATCAAAGATGGTTTTGTTTCCTAAGCATAGGCATGTGTTGTCATTTGATGAACCGGATCACATCATTAGGAGAATGATGTGATGGACATGACCCATTCGTTAGCTTAGCATTATGATCATAACAGTTTCTTTGCTACTGCTTTCTTCATGACTTATACAAGTTCCTCAGACTATGAGATTATGCAACTCCCGAATACTGGAGGAACACTTTGTGTGCTACCAAACGTCACAACGTAAATGGGTGATTATAAAGGTGCTCTACAGGTGTCTCCGAAGGTGTTTGTTGGGTTGGCATAGATCAAGATTAGGATTTGTCACTCCGTGTTTTGGAGAGGTATCTCTGGGCCCTCTCGGTAATACTCATCACTATAAGCCTTGCAAGCATTGTCACTAATGAGTTAGTTGCAGGATGAAGTATTACGAAACGAGTAAAGAGACTTGCCAGTAACGAGATTGAACTAGGTATGATGATCGAGTCTCGGGAAAGTAACATACCGATGACAAAGGGAACAACGTATGTTGTTATGCGGTTTGACTGATAAAGATCTTCGTAGAATATGTAGGAACCAATACGAGCATCCAGGTTCCGCTATTGGTTATTGACTGGAGACGTGTCTCGGTCATGTCTACATAGTTCTCGAACCCGTAGGGTCCGCACGCTTAATGTTCGACGATGATTGGTATTATGAGTTTATGTGATATGATGTACCAAAGGTTGTTCGGAGTCCCGGATGTGATCACAGACATGATGAGGAGTCTCGAAATGGTCGAGACAGAAAGATTGATATATTTGACGACTATATTCGGACACTGGAAGCGTTCCGGAGAAGTTTCGGATAGAACCGGAGTGCCGAAGGGTTATCGGAACCCCCGGGGGAACTAATGGGTCTCGATGGGCCTTAGTGGAGAGAGAGGGGGGCGGCCAGGGCTAGGCCGCGTGCCCCTCCCCCTTGAGTCTGAATAGGAAAAGGAAGGAGGGGGCGGCGCTCCCCTTTCCTTCCCCCTCTCCCTCTCCTTCCTTCCCCTTCTCTCCCTTTAGGTGGAAACCTACTAGGACTTGGAGTCCTAGTAGGATTCCCCTCTTGGGGGCGCGCCAAGGAGGGCCGGCTGGCCTCCCCTCTCCTCCTTTATATACGGGGAGGGGGGCACCCCATAGACACACAAGTTGGTCAAGTTGATCTTTTAGCCGTGTGCGGTGCCCCCTCCACAGATTTCCACCTCGGTCATATCGTCGTACTGCTTAGGCGAAGCCCTGCGCCGGTAACTTCTTCATCACCGTCACTACGCCGTTGTGCTGATGAAACTCTCCCTCGACCTCACTGATACGTCTCCAACGTATCCACTTTTCCAAACACTTTTGCCCTTGTTTTGGACTCAAACTTGCATGATTTGAATGAAACTAACCCGGACTGACGTTGTTTTCACCAGAACTGCCATGATGTTGTTTTATGTGTAGAAAAGAAAAGTTCTCGGAATGTCCTGAAAATCCACGGAGGGACTTTTTGGAAAATATAAAAAATATTGGCGAAAGAATCAAGACCAGGGGGCGCACACCCTGTCCACGAGACACCCCCTATCTCATGGGCCCCCTGGACCTCCACCGACCTCAACTCCAACTCCATATATTCACGTTCGGGGAGAAAAAAATCGGAGAGAAAGTTTCATCGTGTTTTATGACACGGAGCCGCCGCCAAGCCCTAATCTCTCTTGGGAGGGCTGATCTGGAGTCCGTTCGGGGCTCCCGAGAGGGGGATTCATCATCGTCGTCATCATCAACCATCCTCCATCACCAATTTCATGATGCTCACCGCCGTGCGTGAGTAATTCCATCATAGGCTTGCTGGACGGTGATGGGTTGGATGAGATTTACCATGTAATCAAGTTAGTTTTGTTAGGGTTTGATCCCTAGTATCCACTATGTTCTGAGATTGATGTTGCTATGACTTTGCTATGCTTAATGCTTGTCACTAGGGCCCGAGTGCCATGATTTCAGATCTAAACCTATTATGTTTTCATGAATATATGTGTGTTCTTGATCCTATCTTGCAAGTCTATAGTCACCTATTATGTGTTATGATCCGACAACCCCGAAGTGACAATAATCAGGATACTTCTCGGTGATGACCATAGTTTGAGGAGTTCATGTATTCACTATGTGCTATGCTTTGTTCCGGTTCTCTATTAAAAGGAGGCCTTAATATCCCTTAGTTTCCGTTAGGACCCCGCTGCCACGGGAGGGTAGGACAAAAGATGTCATGCAAGTTCTTTTCCATAAGCACGTATGACTATATACGGAATACATGCCTACATTACATTGATGAATTGGAGCTAGTTCTGTGTCACCCTATGTTATAGCTATTACATGAGGAATCGCATCCGGCATAATTATCCATCACTGGTCCATTGCCTACGAGCTTTTCACATATTGTTCTTCGCTTATTTACTTTTCCATTACTATTGTTACAACTACTACAAAACCCCAAAAACATTACTTTTGCTACCGTTACCTTTATTATCATACTACTTTGCTACTAAATGCTTTGCTGCAGATACTAAGTTATCCTGGTGTGGTTGAATTGACAACTCAACTGCTAATACTCAAGAATATTCTTTGGCTCCCCTTGTTTCGAATCAATAAATTTGGGTTGAATACTATACCCTCGAAAGCTGTTGTGATCCCCTACACTTGTGGGTTATCAAGACTAAATTCTGGCGCCGTTGCCGGGGAGCATAGCTCTATTCTCTGAGTCACTTGGGATTTATATCTGTTGATCACAATGAAGAACTTGAAAGACGCTAAAACTACGATCTATCCCTCAACTACAAGGGGAGGTAAGGAACTGCCATCTAGCTCTGCACTAGATTCTCCTTCTGTTTTGAGTAAGCTTGCGACACCTCAACCTGCTACTGCTACAAATTCTGATATGTCGCATGTTATTGATGATGCCACCTCTGTTATGCATGATACTTATGATGAAACTACTTCTGTGCGTGATACTACTTTGCCATTAGGTGAATTTCTTGATGAAGAACTTGCTAGAGTTAGGGGGAATGAAATTATTGAAGATGCTATTATTGATGATAGTGATGATGAAAATTCTCCCAATGATTATGAATTGCCTGTTGGTCCTGAGGGTTATGTTATGAATGAAGAAGCTGCTAGAGCTATCTTTGCTTGC
The DNA here is from genome assembly GCF_018294505.1 of Triticum aestivum. NCBI lineage: Eukaryota > Viridiplantae > Streptophyta > Magnoliopsida > Poales > Poaceae > Triticum > Triticum aestivum. The sequence continues at coordinate 461,116 of NC_057814.1, read as the reverse complement.
AATGATAGATATGATCTTAAGAAATTATTAGCTAAATGGAAGCAGCAGTCTCTTAATGCTAGAATGAAAACTGACCCTGCTTTTGCTACTTCACCTATCTGTGTTACTGATAAGGATTATGAATTCTCTGTTGATCCTGAAATTATTACTTTAGTTGAATCTGATCCTTTTTATGGCCTTGAATCTGAAACTGTTGTGGCACATCTTACCAAGTTAAATGATATAGCCACCCTGTTTACTCATGGTGAGAAGTCTCGCTATTTTTATATCCTTAAGATATTTCCGTTCTCATTAAAGGGTGATGCTAAGACTTGGTATAATTCTCATGCTCCTGGTTGTGTGCGTAGTCCCCATGTAAACGGCCTATTTTTACTGAGGGCCCAAATTATGTTTAGGCCTGTTAAAGGCCCACTATGGGCACAGGCCTACCAGAAAAATATGAAAGCTTATGCTAATTTAGGCACAGATATTTTTAGTGGGCTACATGCCAATTTCGGCCCGTAATCGTTTTTAGTCCAATTGGAATGGGCCCGACAAATGTTGGCATGTTGGGCTCCTACGAAGCTTTCGGTCGAATACATTACTAAGATAAACCTACACTATACAAAAATAGCGTCGTAATTACTGCAGCCTGTGCCAGCATCATAAATGTTGTATCACAACAAAATAAATTCCAACCATAAAACAAAAGGCCTGTTGGCATAAAGTTTACAGTCCTTCCAGATAAAAGCACCATCAGATGTATAGAAGCACAGATCATTTGACCTGAGTGCTAATGTTTCAGGCTGTAGAATCTGATGGAGCAGCACGATCTCCACCTTTTTTCCGCCATTGCTCTTGAACAACAAAGCGAATGTCTGATAGTCTGGTTTCAAAACCGTTCATATCTTGACGACATTTCTCAACCACTATTCTTGTTTCCGAAACAACGTCCATTAGGGATTGGACTTGTGTCTGGAGCACAGATATATCACTCCGTCTAGCAGGAAGATTTTGTTCAGTAGGCGATTTGGATGAGGTTACCTTGACAACCAACCCAGAATTGCGCAGGAAGGTGCTTTTTGCACTGTTAGTGGAGAGATACTGACGCACTGCAGCAAGAGGTGACATTGTGCCTGTGGTAGCCTCGTCACCTTCAGGTGGTTGTGGCTGTTCAATCATTTGTTCCATAACTTCCTGAAAGTTTGAACTTGTAGATTAGTGTACCAGATAAGTTACTAATGAGATAAAAACAAACAAAGTAGGTTCAAAGTTCATACATAACTTATTTTTGTGAACTACTGTAATACATTAGCATGTATTGTAGTGCCAACTACATAATAAAATCACTTTCGGAACATATGTCCATGTAGCATGCCTACTGTATTGTCTATTTCCTCACATTCGTTGACATCTAAGGATAAAGAGACATGGTTTAAAGTAGGATGAACATAGTATGACATCATTCATATCATGGGCAAACAGATATAAAACAAACAGGCTATTTTATCATTGTGTGCGCACGTGAACATAACAACTAGATTACAGATCAAGACCAAAAGAATATCCTTCATCTCTTTTAAACCATGTAAGGTGAAATGATACATTAAGACAACTGTGTATAAAAGTGAATAGAGTAACTGACATTGGCTGCAAACCAAGTAGTTAAATGAACACATCACAGTACCAATCAGTTCAAGGAAGGAGGAGTAAGGACTTACAACAGTGGCTTGAACTGGTGTGCTCATGCCCTTCATCTTGCTGGTGTGGCAATCCTTGAAAGATTTGCACTGCATTCGGTTCAGGTTCTTTTTGGTCCGCACGGGCTTTCCTCTATATTTGGAACAAGTCAATATAGATACGATAATATGGCACAAAAAAAAGAAGGAAGTAGCAGCTATTTACAAGAGCCTCGCAGTGTGCAATATAGCTACGAGATCATGTTGTCTGTTGGAATTTCACTTTAGAACGGTTGGTTTTGTTCTGCAAATAGTTAGCCTAGAAGAAGATACACTTGTAAGGCACATACATAAATACAAGTTCAATATGTGGTCTGATCAAATACATATAGCCTACCTGATACTTTGGATCAGGCCAGTGTTTAACGAGGGCTGTCTAGTCTTCATCTGTAATATATTCCACTGGAGATGTTTGGGCGATTTCATTGTTAGCCTTGCCTTCAAAGTGAGATTTTCTAAGGTGGTACCGATACTATCGCAGAGCAGACTGAAAAAACATGAGTGCATGCTTGTTTAGTTGCATCATCTTTCGGATCCAACTTGAACCTCATGCGTTGAAAAAAGAATGTGAGTCTTATTAGGAGGAAGCTAGAAAGTATGGGATAGAGCAAGACAATATTACTAATTGCGATGAATAACATTACTTACGGATAAATGGTCAAGGAAGGTGTTAAATTGGGTATTGTCTTTCTCATTCCTGTACTGGATCCACGTTGGGAGGATACGTGCATGACACCTAACGGCAACGACAGCCTCTGATACTAACTTGGCTGACTCTGTAGCATCACGTGGCCTTTTTAAACCTGCCTTAAAATGGATCTCCATTCTTCCTCCTTTAGATTTTGTTAATCTATCAAGCATTATCCCTGATGTCTGTTTCCGCTTGCGCCGTGGTGCTAGTTCAACAACGAATATGGAAAGTGTTAGTGTACATCAAACTATGAGAGTACATATAAAGGAGCATGCAACTACAACTTGACTCGGTCAGGTACCGTCTTGGTGTTGATGCTCATGAGGTTCATCTGATCTTGCCAAGTCCTGTTGTGTCAGCAGTGCTTCGGAAGTAGTGTTAGGTGTGAAGGCAGCTTGGGAACTGGCTAGTTCCGGAGCAAACGAACTAGTAACTGGTTGAGATGCTGGTACAGTTGAAGCGGATGCTGCAGCTGGTGGAGCGGGTGATATTGTGTTTGTAGATTTAGCCAGTGGACTTGGACCTTCTACTGCACTATAAGTACCAGCAGAATCTCGACGGCAGATCCTTTTCCGTTTCACCCGACGAGTAACAGCACTCCCTACTATATTATTTTCCTTGCTCTTTTTTGACTTTGCCATGTCAAGCTGTACCCACAACACAAAAGAATAAAATCACTCTTCAGAACTCATTGATGCAAGATACAGACAAGCAATACTTTGATGTAAGACAACCGTATGAGGATGGAATATGTAAGAAAAACAGGACGGCATGACATATTCACAGCTACAATGTGCAAACTAAGCAGAAGGATTTTTCAAGAAAATAGAAGTAACACGAGCTAGACACCATATGAAAGATGCAACCAATATTACTCTGTCAAGTTAAAAGTGTCTTGTCATAAGTGGCAATTCAAAAAATTAGAAGCAGTACAATGTAGAAATCAATGCAAGATGCAACCACTATCAAACTGCCATGTTAAAAGCGTCCAATCATGAGTGACTGATGCGGGATACACAACAGCAGTACTTTGATGTAAGAACATGGTATGATAGATAGATGCAGTGTATTCTAGACACAGAAAGCCATGTCATATGCACATGTATAACGTATAAACTCAGCAGGTGCAATTTAATCAAAATAGAAGAAATACAGGCTAGACAACATATGCAACATGAAACCAATTATCACACTGTCAACTTAGAGCAAGCACCTGCGATGGTGGAGTACGGGAGATGAACTCATCATGTAGACTTGGGACTTCAACTTCATTAGCAGTAGGAGTGCAAAATCTAGAGAGTCTCTGTTTGCATCGGTGCGGAGGACCACCAACATCCCCTAACTTACTCTTTTCCTTCCTATTTTCTGATATTGCCTTATGAAGTCAAAACCACAAGAAGATGAATAAAATTAGCTCTGCATAACTGGTTGACGCATGATACAGACGAACACTACTTTGATGTAAGGCAAGCGCAGGATAGGAGGATGGAACATATACAAAAAAAGACAGCGTTTCATATTCACACGTATGATAGGAGGATGGAATATGTATGAAAAAACAGTAAGAGGAAGGCATTTCAACAAAATTAGAAGAAATGAAAGCTAGGCACCATATGAACATGCAACCAATATCACTCTATCAGGTAAAAAGTGTCTCGTCGTAAGTGCCATTTCAAGAAATTAGAAGCAGTACAAGCTACAAGACAATGCAAGATGCAACCTACATCATAGTCCCAAGTTAAATGTGTCTTATGGGTAAGTGTCGTTGCAGGTATAAGTTGTAAGCTACGAAGATGCAATTCAACATAATCAGAAGTAATACAAACTAGACATCATACGGAAAACGCAACCACATATAACAGTTCCAAGTAAGAGCAAGCACCTGTGATGGTGGAGTAGGGGAGATGTGCTCATCATGTACACGTATGTTCTAGAAACAGGAACACGTGTCATATTCACAGGCATTATTTGTAAAGTAAGCAGATGCAATTCAAGTTAGAAGCAATACAAGCTAGACATCATACGCAACATGCAACCACATATAATAGTGCCAAGTTAGAGCAAGCACCTGTGATGGTTGAGTAGGGGAGATGTGCTCATCATCTACACGGCTACGTTGACTGTCCAGCCTTGTGTTGTCTTGCGAATCTTGTTGGGAGGATGGCGGAGTAGAATCTGTAGAGACCCCCTGTTAGAGTTGCTCCGAAGGACCACCATCATCCACTGTCGGACTAATTTCGCTGTAATGATTTTGCATTGTGAAGTCAAACCGATAAGAAAAAGGAATAAAATTCGCTCTTCGGAACTCATTCATGCATGATACTGACAAACACTACTCGTATGAAAGGCAAACACATGATGCAAGGATGGAATATGTATGAAAAATAGGATGGTGTGACATATTCACACCTATGATGTGGTAACTAAGCAGAAGGCATTTCAACAAATTAGAAGCACTGCAAGCTAGACACCATATGAAAGATGCAACCAATATCACTCTACCAAGTTCAAACTGTATGGTGTTTCAACAAATTAGAAGCAGTACATGCTAGAAATCATATGCAAGACACAACCAATATCACAGTGGCGACTTAAAGGTGCCTTATCATAAGTGACTGATGGGGATATGCAAGAATAGTAGTCTGATGTAGAAACAGGAACACATGTCATATTCACATGCATTATGTGTAAAGTAAGCAGATGCAATTCAACAAAGTTAGAAGCAATACAAGCTAGACATCATACGCAACATGCAACCACATATAATAGTGCCAAGTTAGAGCAAGCACCTGTGATGGTGGAGTAGGGGAGATGTGCTCATCATCTACACAGCTACGTTGACTGTCTAGCCTTGCGTTGTCTTGCGAATCTTGTTGGGAGGATGGCGGAGTAGAATCTGTAGAGAACCTCCATTTCAGTTGCTCGGAAGGACCACCATCATCCAATGCCTTGCCAATTTCCTTCAGCTTTATTGATTTTGCATTGTGAGGTCATACCAACAAGAAAAAGGAATATAATTCGCTCTTCGGAACTCATTCATGCATGATACTGATGAACACTACTCTGATGAAAGGCAAAGTCATGATACGAGGATGGAATATGTACGAAAAAATGGACGGCTTGACATATTCACACCTATGATGTGGTAACTAAGCAGAAGGCACTTCAACAAATTAGAAACACTGCAAGACACCATATGGAAGGTGCAATCAATATCACTCTGCCAAGTTAAAACTGTCTTATCATAGGTGGCGTTCATCAAACTAGAAGCAATACATGCTAGAAATCATATTCAAGACGCAAACCAATATCACACTGCCAACTTAAAGGTGTCCCATCATAAGTGACTGATGCAGGATACACAAGAAGAGTAGTTTCATTTAAGAACATGGTGTGATAGACATATATAGTATTACCAAAAACAGGAAAGCGTGTCATATTCACATGTATCATGTGTAAGCTAAGCAGATGCAGTTTACACTAATTAGGAGCAATACGAGCTAGACACCATATGCAACATGCAACCAGATATCACACTGCCAAGTTAGAGCAAGCACCTTGGATAGTGGAGTAGGGGGCGGAGACTTGGACCTTGTAATGCACTATCAGTACAAGGAGAATCGGTACAGATGCTCTGTTTACGTTGCTGCAGAGGACCACCATCATTGCCTTCCTTACTCTTTTCCTTCCTCTTTCTTGATTTTGCCTTGTCAAGTCAAACCCACAAGAAAAAGGAATAAAATTTGCTCTTCAGAACTCATTGATGCATGATGCTGACGAACACTACTTTCATGTAAGGCAGCTGCATGATAGGAGGATGGAATATGTATGAAAAATAGGACGGCGTGACATATTGACATGTATGATGTATAAAGTGTAAACTAAGCACAAGGTGCTTGAACTTGTTAGAATCGATGCAAGCTAGAAACCATATGAAAGATGAAACCAATATCACTCTGCCAAATTAAAAGGGTGCCCTAACAAATGTATTTGACCAAATTAGAAGCAACACATGGCAACAGGCTAGAAATAATATGCAAAATGCAACGAATAAAGGTGACTCATCGTAGGTGATTGATGCAGGATACAGAAGAGAGGTAGTTTCATGTAAGAACAAGGTTAACACATAGATGTAGTGTGTACCAAAAATAGGAAGGCATGTCATATTCACAGGTATAGTGTGTAAACTAAGCAGATGCAATTTACCCTAATTACAAGCATTACAAGCTAGACACCGTATGCAACATGCAACCACATATCACACTGCGAAGTTAGAGCAAGCACCTGTGATGGTGGTGTAGGGGAAGTGCGGTCTTCAGGTACAGAGCTACGTTCAATATCTTCATTTAGGCTTGCTGTTTCTGGAGAATCATGTGGAGAGGATGAAATTGCATTCTTTATAAGAGTATTGCGTCTCATATTAACCCACGCGCATGACTGTCTCATCATAAGCGATAGATGCAGGATACACAAGAACAGTAGTTTGATGTAAGAACATGGTGTGATAGGCAGATGTAGTATGTACCAAAAACAGGAAGGCGTGTCATATTCACATGTATAATGTGTAAGCTAAGGAGATGCAATTTAACAAATTAGGAGCATTGATGAGGGATACACAAGAAAAGTAGTTTGATGTAAGAACATGGTTAATAGAAAGACGTAGTATGTACCAAAAACAGGAAGGCATGTCATATTCACAGGTATAATGTGTTAACTAAGCATATGCAATTTACCCTAATTAGAAGCATTAAAAGGTAGACACCATATGCAACATGCAACCACATATCACACTGCCAAGTAAGAGCAAGCACCTGCGATGGTGGTGTGGGGGAATTGCGATGATCAACTAGAGATCTACGTTGAGTATCTTCATTTAGCCTTGCTGTTTGTTGAGAATCATGTGGGGAGGATGACACTGCGCTCTTTAAACGAGTAGGGCGTCTCACAGTAACCAACTCGGGTGACTGTCTCATCATAAGTGATTGACGAGGGATACAAAAGAGCATTAGTTTGATGTACGAACATGGTTAATAGACATATGTAGTATGTATCAAAAACAGGAAGGCATGTCATTATCAAAGGTATAATGTGTAAAGTAAGCAGATGCAATTTAACCAAATTGGAAGCAATACAAGCTAGACACCATATGCAACATGCAACCACATTTGACAGCGCGAAGTTAAAGCAAGCACCTGGGATGGTTGTGTGTGGCAATTGAGATCATCAACTGCAGAGCTACGTTTACTGTCTCCAACTGCTGACACTGCACCCATTAGAGCGCTAAAACGCTTAGTGCTTATCTACGAATTACACTGGAGCGACTTCTGTCTTTTCTTTTCTGCATTCATCAACACTGCGTCAGAGTCTGAAATACCCATGCATAAAAAAACAATAGTGTGAGTATGGGTGAAGTGTGTGCACAATTAGTACAGTGTAAAGGTAGCAGATAGCAGGTCGGTGAGAAATAAATGACGGGAGACATATGATAGCTCTACAACATGCATGGCACACTAAATTACTACAGGATTCTATGAAAATAATAGTCGACTAAAAGAAAATAGGTCAGTCCATTTTTTATGCACCGTCCGATGTACAAAGAACGGGCAGATCGCCTTCATCTACCTCTAGCCAGTTAGTGTTGTCGATCTTCCTCGAAATGCCAGCGACCACCAGCCCAGTATTCCTCCCCTGCCTGCGCCCTCCCCTCGACCTCACCGCACCGCCGTGCTTGGCACCGCTCCCCGGCCATCCATTCAAGCCCCGCCGACCTCCAGATCGGGCACAAGCAGCTCCTGCGCCCCACACCCCTATAATAGACACCGATGCGCCGCTTCCCCGGCGAACAGGCGGACTAGGTGCTCCGCGTGCCTAAGCAGGTGCTGCTTCTTTTAATTGCGGTTCGACTGATCCTGAATTGAAATCCAGGCGGGCTACTGACCTCTAGCAAAGGTGAAATAGTAAAAGGGAGGAAACCTTGTGCATTTAGTATCACGAAGAAGATGCAGTAAGAAGCGCTCAACTAGTTTCTTTCGTGGGATGAATACGGTGTGAGCAGAGACATAAGATTTGCACAAATACGGGAAGAGGAGTACCTCTTTCTGCTGGCAGTGCTGTGTCCTCCTTCTGTTTTTCCAACGATCTTCTTGTTGTTCGCCGGACCCCAAAAGTTGTGGAGGACGGTGCAGCCTTGGACGAACCCATGGCCAAGTTGTTGAGTGTGGTGCGGTGGCCGTCTATCGGCGGCGGGGAAGCAGATGCGAGGCGTCGAACGACGACGTAGCGGGAATAGCTCCGGTGCGGTGGACGGTTGCGACAGTGGAGCCGCAACAGTGAGGCGCAGGACGGCATGGTCGGAGTGGTTCTGGTACGGCGTGCGTCGGCATCGGCGTCATGGAGGCAGCTCTGCCTTGGCTTCAGCTGCTAAGTCCTTGAGGGCGTTGCGGTTGCGGTTGCGTTGGACGACGACGTCGGGGTATCGGCTCCGGCGTGATGGAGGAGGACGGCGGTGGATTGGCCGCTATGGGGTGGAGGACGGAGGAGGCTGGGGTTTCGCGGCTGGTGGAGAGGGCGTTTTCACGCCCACGGAGTATGAATGGGGAAACGGAGAGAGGCGGGGAACTAAGGGGGAACAATGTTTCGGTTTGAGACGCGCTTGTTTGAAATTTAGGGAAAGTTACAAACTTTGCCCCCATCTAAAATTTCGCACATACTGCGGGTTGGGGGTAGGACAGTCATGTCAAGTGTCCCAAATGTGGGTGGGATAGATTTTGGCCGAGCGCATGGGTGTTTAGGCGCCCACGGTGTATGAATGCTTCTCGGAGGCGGTTGAGACCGCATCTTGGTGAAGTTACAAACCTACCCCGGTTTAGACCTTTGGATATCGGGCCGATAGGCTACACGGGCCAGAGTCAGGACAGTAATTTCCTACCACCAAACATTAGTCTCGCGCGGTTTCGGGTGACCAGAGGCCTATTTGGCGCTTCGTTCTATATTTGGGAGCAGAAGCATTAACGTTTTCGGTTCTCTTGAATTGAACTTTCAGGATTTGTCAAACTTCACAAATCTTTACTCTTGAAAATCCTAAAGCTACGATTATTTTGGACTGGAAGGGGTACATTTGAATATACATTGTACACGAGTATATATTAAAAAATATGCAACTTACCTCAGTTCATGCATGGTTCCAGATATAATCTCCTTGGTTGCAAAAAAAATAGATATGCGTATGAATATATATAGCATGTTCAAACTCACAACAAAATTGATGCCCCCTTTTACATCTGATTTACAAATGCCATTATCTCGGGTTCAAATAGATGAATGCACTTCCTATGAATTCGAATCTTCGAAACCCCATTGATGGTAGTACGAGGCAAAGTTTTACCATAGTTCGGATCGGACCCTTGCAGTTGAAGAAAGAGCCTACTCCTGGTACTGTATATTAGTGATAGGGGTGTGTACAAAGTACACGTGAATACCAGACATTGTGCGTGTGTGTATACTATCGACGAACTAGCCCCCAACCTTGTATAACATACTAGGGGCCTAGGGTTACAAATCATATATAGTCGGCTTATCACCAGTGGGGATAGAGTCCTCCGCGACTCTGGTAGCTTCGTGTTGTACGCCGAGTCCTCCACATGGGTCTTCGTATAACACGTCTCGGTCCAACCTATATGTGGCGCAGGATGGAACCGACCCATGAGTCTTCATGTTGACCCACCATAACTAGAAATGATGTGCCCACCACACCACACACGCAATCGGCCACTAAGAAAATAAGCATATACAATAGTACAACGGTATCTAGCTCACGATACGTCTCCATATTTTGTTGATGACACTGACGGACTTTGCATTTGATGCATGCTCCGTATATTGTTGACGACACTTACGGTCATTGTATTTGAAGCGAAAGCACGATATGGTCACTGGACTTCAGAATAAGCTCATCACGGTCACCACATACATTTTGTCGTGCTAACCAACATGTGGTTGGATGGTTAGGAGGACAGTGGTTTCTCGAGCCCACCAAGGTTAAAGTCCCGGTGCTCGCATTTATCTTGTGTTAATTTTAGTATTTTCCGGCGATGTACGTTCAGTGGGAGGAGACGTTCCACTCGACTACGAGGCACCTATGGTGACTTCGTAAAATCTCAAGATCATATATGCTGGCCCACTCTCTCGAAGGTGCTCATAGGGGTAGGGTTCGCGTGTGTGCGCTTATAGCGGTGAGTGCTTGCGCGTATATATGAGCCCTTGCGTATGTACCGTGTTAAACAAATACATGTCATGATTATACGGTCATTGGCTCACCCGTACAACTCCGTATTTTGTTGATGACACAATCAATTGACCAGTCAAACGTTCCACGCGGCGCAACTAGTGTTGCACCATCGGGGCGCGTAACCGTGGGGCCCACCTATCAGCCCGTATATGAAAGAAAGAAATGGTAGTTTGAGTCTGTACTGTGTTAATAAAATAGGAATACATTTTAGGGTGATCATACGGTCACTGGCTCACCATACAGCTCCGTAATTTGTTGATAACACGATCAATTGAACAGTCAAACGGTCCACATTCAGCAGCGCACATTACCATAGGGCCCACCCATCAGTGCGTATATGAAGGATAGAAATGGTAATAAATTAGTGGTCGGTGGGTATTCGAAGTCGTGAGACCTCTGGTTGGCAGTCGCCGGCAGTTGGGGGCCGTTGATTGGGCGGTGTGGTGGGGATCACCAGAGAAAAAGCTCGGCGCGGGGGGGGGCTAGAGGGATGGCCGGTGCGGCGGCGGACCGGCGGTGGGGAGTGGTTTAGGGGAGGGCAGGCCGGCGTGGTGGCGTGGGCCGGCCGTGGGCGGCGGGGGCTGGCGGTTCGGCCGGTGGTGGCTGGCGGCTCAGGGGGGTGGAGTTTGATGATAAACCGGAGGCCCTTGATTTCGTATCCAACGGCTAGAAAATCTAATGACCAGAGATGAAAAAGTCAGTCAACTGACGTGTAGCCTCACCCCGCACGTACACATGCACGCACGCAAGACACGCATGCATGCAGGCGTGCAACACTGACACGTACACATAACGTACACACACACGCATGCTGGCGTGCAACACTGACACATACACATGCACTCACGAACACACGCACGTACGCACCCATGCATGCAACACTGAAACGTACCCTTGCACGCATGCAACACCCGCACGCCTGCATGCACACAGCACACGACGCAAGACATGCGCTCAACCTATACGTGCATGCACCCTTTGTTAAGGACATGGATTGTTACAGGTATTAATCAATCTTATCTGTGATAAGCAGAACATTGATGTTTGCAGCGGTCTTTATGAATCACAATGTATTGAACGCGCTATCAACATAGTAGGCTTATCTACATGAAAAAGATGACGTCACACTCAATGAACAATCATCGGTTTATGAAATGCCTACTTCTGACCGCCCTGGCCCACCAAAGGTTCCTCTGCTGTGCGCTACCTGCATTGGGTCACTGACATGCAGGCCATGTACCCAAAGAGCCCACACGTCAGTGGAAGAATGGCATGGTGTCCTAGGTCAGAGTCGAGGGCGCCACTCGCTGCACGCCCGGCTGAACACGCCCCCGTGCCGCATTCAAACGCCTCCATGAAACTCGCCCGTGTGGAAGCCGAGAAACCCACTCTGGACACACGACCGTTCATGACCGGGCCGGCAACACAACGCCGGCCGAGCTCCTGCCGTCCATCGTCTATTTAATCTCCCATTTAAACGAGGCCAAATGCCGGCCAAGAATCGCACACCTCCACCGCTCCCCTATATCCCCCACCATTTTGTCCACTCTTACAAATGCTTATGAAGAGTAGTTATTCCGCATCCAAGCCGGCTGGGTAGCCCGCTGGATAATAGCTATGCAGCTCACTGGTCCACCTCCCTCCCCTCGCCCGACGGAGCCAGTTGCCGCCCCAAGCCGGCGCGCGGTTCAGCAACTCGCCGCTCCAGGCCAGCTCGACGAGGAGCGGCGCACGGGCGTCGTTGCTGCCATCCACGCCGCCGCCTCATACCGCGTCTCCCGTTTCTGTGGCCGAGACTCCCATGCTGGCGGCCGCGCCATGCAACCAGCGATAGATGCCGGGTGCGTGGAGAGCGACGAGTCGGTGGCCAGCGCCTCCGCGTCCGCCGCCATTATCGAGGAGAAGTAGAACATGGGAGGCGGCCGCCGCTTGGGTCCCATGAAGGCCACCGCGGAGGCGACGCCGGTGTACACAGCAGGTGTCTTGCCAGATGCTTTTGTTCCGAGGACCTTCGTCGACCCAGCATGGGCTCCACGGAAGAGGGGAATGTTAGGATGAACTCGAGCCGGTGTCGGCTGTCGGTGTCAAAACCGGCGGATCTCGGGTAGGGGGTCCCGATCTGTGCGTCAAGGCCGATGGTAACAGGAAACAAGGGACACAATGTTTACCCAGGTTCGGGCCCTCTCGATGGAGGTAAAACCCTACTTCCTGCTTGATTAATATTGAAGATATGGGTAGTACAAGAGTAGATCTACCATGAGATCGTAGAGGCTAAACCCTAAGAGCTAGCCTATGATGGTATGATTGTAATTGTGATCGGCCTTCTAAGGACCAACCTCTCCAGTTTATATAGACTCCGGAGAGGGCTAGGGTTTACATGGAGTCGGTTACAAGGAAGGAAACATAATATCCGGATCGCCAAGCTTGCCTTCCACGCCAAGGAGAGTCCCATCCGGACACGGGCCGAAGTCTTGAGTCGTGTATCTTCACGCTTCAATAGTCAGGACGTTGTATATAGTCCGGCTATCCGGATACCCCCTTATCCAGGACTCCCTCAGTAGCCCCTGAACCAGGCTTCAATGACGATGAGTCCGGCGCGCAGTCTTGTCTTCGGCATTGCAAGGCGGGTTCCTCCTCCGAATACTCCAAAGTAATTATCGAACACTTCAATCGTGTCCGGATCTGCAAGAAGATCTTCACATGCCCCCGTAGAGAGAACGATATTTCACAAACACAACCTGCTAACGACTTTTTGTGTAACGCAACGTGTCATTACGGTCGGGTCATCATTCGAGCCGCTTTCCTTCAACCAGCCACAGCGCACATTGCGAGGCGGTTTCTTTGACACGTCTTGTCAAAGCAGAGATCGTGTCCCCTTATCACGGGATTCTCGTCAATACGGGTATGGGTAATCCCATCACGCCATTAATCGTGACACTTGGGAAGCAAGCAATTCCCAATGGGCAAGTGGGGAGGCGCACCACTTTCGGCGCCTCTATAAAGGGATAAGATTTCCCCATTTTTACCCACGCCTTCTTCCTCCTTTGCCCACTCTTGCCCCCTCGAGCTCCAGCGCCCAAGCCCAAGTCTTCTCCGCATAGCTAAACATGTCCGGAGCAGGAGGCAAGTGGGTGGCTTCCACCGTCAAGGAGAAGCACATCACAAATCTTGGGCGACCGGATACTTGGCTGCAGACATAGCGCACCGGCTACCGGACGCCGGGCAGGTCATTCCGACACCAAGACCCCACGAGAGGGTCGTGTTCGTTGCCCACTTCGTCCGTGGACTGGGATTTCCACTCCACCCCTTCGTCCGCGGGCTCATGTTCTACTATGGGCTAGATTTCCATGATCTAGCCCCGAACTTCGTCCTCAACATCTCGGCGTTCATCGTCGTATGCGAGGCCTTCCTCCGCATCCGGCCTCACTTCAGCCTGTGGCTGCAGATCTTCTGCATGAAGCCGAAGGTTGTAAGCTTCCAGCAAGCGGAGTGCGGAGGGGCCATGGTGGGCAAAATGCCTAATGTCACCTGGCTGGACGGTTCCTTTGCGGAAACCGTAAAAGGGTGGCAATTGGGGTGGTTCTACATCACCGAGCCGCGCGGCACCAACTGGGCGGCGGCCCCTGAGTTCCGATCCGGAGCCCCCGTGTGGCTCACCTCCTAGGAAAAGAAGGGCCTGTCCTGGGGCGATTCTACGGAGCTGACCGGACTCCAGACCTGCATCAAGAGCATGAAGGACAAGAACATCAAGCTTGTCAACGTGATCCAGGTCATGCTCATTCGCCGGATTGTGCCCTGCCAAAGGCGGGCATTCAATCTGTGGGAGTTCGTCCGGCCGAACACCAGACGCTTCAGAAGCTCTATAACATGACGCACAAGGGCGCATGGACGGTCTTGTTCAAGGCCTCCGAAGTACCCCCTCCCACATCCGAGGACCGCGGGCTTCACGCCGCGCGGCCTCCTAATCAGGTGAGTACTCAGACTATCACCGGATTTAGTCCTCCCCAATATATTCATGGGGGAGCCTTAAGCAGTTATGCAAATTTGTTCAGGATTACGTGGAGACAGCGGAGCAGATTTACTGTCCGGCTCCGCTGCCAGAAGGCCCAGCTGATGCTCTCCTGACGGAGATGCTGGTCCCGGCACCGTACGAGGTGCCAGAGAAGAAGGCTGGAAAGAAGGCCCCGGGGACCCGAAAGGGTCTCAGGCGCAAGGTTGCGCCAGCAGCCTCGTCCGAAGACGGCAAGACACACTCCTCCCATGAAGGGGAGGAGGAAGAAGAAAAAGATGCCCCATCCGGGAAGGATGAGGGGCTTGAGGAGGCGGACCAGGGGGCCCGAAAAGGCCCTCAGCGCAAGGCTGCCATACCCACGTCGTCTGACGACGACGAGACGGATTCCTCCCGCGGAGGCGGGGGGAAGCAAGAAGAAATTCTGCCTCCTCGCACTGGGGAGGAGAAAAAGAGAAAGGCCGCCCCGGAAGGGGAGGCTGGGACGTCCAAGAAGGGAAAGGTGTCCCTTCCGAACTATTCCGCCACGGCCGCTCTCAGCGAGGAGGAGTGGCTGCCCAGGGGGAAGCCCCCAGTGCGATCGTAAGTGCCCGCACTCCATCATTACTTTACTTCATAGGTTTTGTATTTATAATGCCGAACAATGTAGTCCGGCCAAAGGTCATCCTGAGGTATCCTCCTCCGGATCCCTGAGCGATTCGGAGATGGAATCGCTCCCGACGGCCACTACTTCCCAGCCCACGGATAACACGAAGGTGTTGTCCCAAAGGCTCCCAGAGCAGGGGGAGGTGACTCTGGAGATGCCCCAAGGCGGGATTCCAGGTGTCGGACACGCGGGGTTCAAGATCCCCGCGGATCGTGTTGATGAGAGCCACAGTAGGTCTCCGCCGAACACTGTTTCGGAACCTTCAACGGTTCCGGGCTCCGGCAGCCAGCCCCTCGTCAAGGAGGGCGAGCCGTCTGCGTCGAAGACTTCCGTTTTGCATGAGGCACTGGATTGTCTGAGGGAAGCGCTTCTCTGCGCTTCCATGGATGAAGAGCACCGTACTCTTATGAGTACGGTGATTCAGAAGGTTTCATCCGCCAAGAGCGGACTAACCGAAGCCTGCACCAGCCTACTAACAGGCTTTGAGGTAAGTAATAAGAATGTATAAGATTACCACCCGATAGGTAGTAGCCCCTGATACTCTGTTTGGTGTTCGGAAGGAAAAACCAAATGGAGGGTCAATTATAAACCGCAGGAGTCTAATAATGAATATTCATATGAATAAGCAGGCTATGCTGCTTGCCGCTGCCGCCCGCACAGCCGAGGTTGCCGAACTAAAGCGGGACCTGCAGCAGGCGCAGGGAGAGCTCGCCCTCACTAAGAGGTAGCTCAAAGAGAACCAAGGTAAGTAATTCCCCGCTCTTATGTATTTAAGTATAAACAAAATAGGATAGTCTAACGCCAAAAGCGTCGTGACTGTGTGACAGGGACCACCTCCGAAGTGGCGTCCCTGAAGAAAGCGCTGTCCGAGGCCGAAAACAAAGCGGCCTTGGAATGTGAGGAGCGCGAAAAGCAAAATGCTAGGGTGGACGAGGTACAGCAAGAGCTCCAGGACCTCGGCAAGAAGTACGAGTCCATGGAGCATGATCTGAAGAAAAAAGAGACCGAGCTTGCGAAGGCCCTTGTGAGTATAAAGGATGCCAAGGCCGAAGCCAAGAAGGCACAACAGGAAATCCAGGAGGCCAAAAAGATAGCAGCGGGTAAGAAATTCTTTATGCAAAGCCAACATGTGGATGAGGCGTTTCTTTTACTTACTCGAATTCGGAGCTCTCCAGGGGCATTCACAGATCTGCCACGCAGCGTGTCCGACGCTGTGGAGTTCTACCGTGCCCAGGAGGGGAGCTCAACGGAGAAGTTATTCTGGTCCCAGTATGCTGGGGCCGAACAGCCGACGCCTCTGAGTGACCAACTGAAGCAGTTGGTAGAACTCCACAGGGCGGCCGAAGTAGCTATGAAAGATTTCATAGTCCGGCTATGGCCTGGTGAGCCCATGCCCACTAGCTACTTTGGCCTGATCAAGCGGATGGTGAATGCCTGTCCGCGGCTTGAAGTCATCAAGCGATCTGTTTGCATTGAGGGTGCCCGCCGGGCCTTTGCCCGCGTGAAGGTGCATTGGGGCAAGCTGGATGATGAGAAGCTGGTGAAGGACGGTCCACCAGAGGGCAAGGCGCATCGCCATCCTGAGATGTATTATGATGGCGTTATGAAGGGTGCTCGTCTCGTGGCCGATGAATGTACCAAGGACACCATTTTAGAATGAATTCACTTCTGTCATTGTTGTAATTTGAAGACGAAGTTACTTTTGTGCTATGTAGCACTTTTGTTATTTAAAATATTACCTTCTATGCGGCTGTTTATAAAATTCTGAAAGTAGGCCAGTCGTCGGCTTCCGCCCCCACGTAACTAGTACTGGGGTGTTCGTCGAAAACCCGGACACACTTTATCCAAATGTTTGGTCCCTTAAGGAGGTGTCCGGCGCAGCGAACAAGGCACTCGGACTATTGCGGCTTTATAACTTTCACTTAGCCATAGAAGTCTACAATTTTAAATTTCGACGAAGCCCCTAGAATCCGGAAGGCCGAATTGGGGCACTATACACGCCTAGATCGGACGACACCGATTTATCGCCTAAAGCGGAAAATCTTTAAGGATTTTAAGACCTCTCGAACAGCGACCAGCTCTCGCCACATCATGCCAGTCAGTTTCGGCTTTCTCTACTGAGGTGCTCGTCCGGAAGAACCGGGACACAATCGCAGTAGTTCTCCCTGCGCTACCTTAGCCGATATAACGGAACGTAAGGTACCAAAACAAGGGAGCCGGGCTAACCGACTGTAGACCCAAGACATGATTGGGAGTTGCTGCATATAGTGCTATAAGTTCGGGGTGCCGCACTGTTGAAAGTGTTCGGACTTTAATTGCCATATTACGGGGCGCCATGAGGAGCCCCTGGTAAACAGACCGTATCAAGATGTACGGGTGCAATATCAGATAAACATTTATAAGAAAAAATGCTCAAATAAAAATAGTAAGCTGATGCTATATGTCATCTCCCATTGATGAATAATACGTTTAAGCGTATGTTTACAATGGATGCATTAAGCGGAGATAAATAGGACTATGTGACATGTCCTATCAAGGGGCAGGCTGTATGCAGATAGATAAAGCAGGTATAACGATCGTAAATAGATGCCACCTGGGTATTTCCTTCTGTGTGCAACGCCTGTTGCCTCCTTGATTGTCTTTCCTATATAAGTCCGGCGATCCGGCTCTTCTGAGGATGCTGCACTAGACCGATGTCCTGAAAGGTAAAAAGGAAAGATTATGAAGGTACTTGGCGGTTACCCGCATTATTGACTGAGTCATTATTGCGCCTCCGCCTATGCCCATGGTATCTTGAGCGCGTAATTATGTACGCGTGGCACGAATGCTGCTTTGATGGGGCTTGAGCGGAGGCCGGACTGCTAATCACGCTCTTGGCGTTCCTGATGATCCTATCGCAGGGTGCCCCGGACGCGCTTGACGGTGCTTGGGGTTGTCGTCGCCGAATTGATGGCCTGGCGGAAGAGGTCGCATTGTACTTCTGCGGAGAGGGTTGCAGTATGCTCTTCTGTACGGAGAGAGCGGTCCATGTTTCCGTTGACTGTTATGACCCCGCGCGGACCTGGCATCTTGAGCTTGAGGTATGCATAATGTGGTACCGCATTCAATGTAGCGAATGCGGTTCGTCCGAGCAGTGCGTGATAACCACTACAAAAAGGGACGATATCGAAGATTAACTCTTCGCTCCGGAAATTATCCGGGGATCCGAAGACCACTTCCAGTGTTATAGAGCCCGTGCAGCGGGCCTCTACTCTAGGGATTACACCTTTAAAGTTGGTTTTGGTGGGCTTGATCCTTGAAGGATCAATGCCCATTTTGCGCACTGTGTCCTGATAAAGCAGGTTCAGGCTACTGCCGCCGTCCATGAGGACTCGCGTGAGGTGGAATCCGTTGATGATTGGGTCTAAGACCAATGCGGCTGAGCCGCCGTGCCGGATGCTAGTGGGATGATCCCTACAATCAAAGGTGATCGGACAAGCTGACCATGGGTTGAACTTGGGGGCGACTGGCTCCATCGCGTAGACGTCCCGTAGTGCCCTCTTCCGTTCCCGCTTGGGGATGTGAGTGGCGTAGATCATGTTGACCGTTCTCACCTCGGGGGGAATTTCTTTTGACCCCCCGTATTCGGACGCCGGGGCTCTTCGTCATTGTCGCTGTGCAGCCCCTTGTCCTTGTTTTCGGCGTTTATTTTGCCGGCCTGTTTGAACACCCAGCAGTCTCTATTGGTGTGGTTGGCTGGCTTGTCCGGGGTGCCATGAATTTGGCATGAGCGCTCTAGTATGCGGTCCAGACTAGACGGTCCTTGGTTGTTCCTTTTGAACGGCTTCTTCCGCTGACCGGACTTAGATCCGCTGAATCCGGCGTTTACTGTCGTGTCTTCAGTGTTGTCGCCGTTGTTCCGTCATTTATGTCTGTTGCGTCGTGGCTTGCCGTTGTTGTCGCGGACATCCGAAGTGCCGGGATGTGGCTTGGTGCCGCTGCGAGCTAACCAGCTGTCCTCGCCCGCGCAAAAGCGGTTCATTAGTGTTGTGAGGGCTTCCATGGACTTGGGTTTTTCCTGGCCGAGGTGTCGAGCAAGCCACTCGTCACAGATATTATGCTTAAAAGCCGCCAGGGCTTCGGCGTCCGGACAGTCGACTATTTTGTTCTTTTTAGTTAGGAACCGAGTCCAGAATTTCCTGGCTGACTCTCCGGGCTGTTGAATGATGTGGCTCGGGTCATCAGCGTCCGGTGGTCGCACATATGTGCCCTGGAAGTTGTTGAGGAATGCGTTTTCCAGGTTTTCCCAACTTCCAATGGAATTTGCTGGCAGGCTGTTTAGCTAGTGCCGGGCTGGTCCTTTGAGCTTAAGGGGAAGATACTTAATGGCGTGTAGGTCATCTCCATGGGCCATGTGAATGTGGAGAAAGAAATCCTCGATCCATACTGCGGGGTCTGTTGTGCCATCGTATGATTCGATGTTTACGGGTTTGAACCCTTCTGGGAATTCATGATCCATCACCTCGTCGGTGAAGCAAAGGGGGTGTGCGGCACCTCTGTGTCGGGCTATGTGGTTACCCAGTTTGGATTGGTCTGGGTTGCTGCGTTCGGCCCAGCCAAACTTGTTGATAGTGTATCCGGCGTGACGGGCATCGTCACCTGCTGGGGCGCGCCCCCGCGATCCGTAGATCGATCTTGGCTGTCCTGCTTTGTTTTCCAGATTATCTCGCAGTTCTTGCCTGTTGCCCCGAGCCGTAGTGTATCGGCGTGGGGGTGCTGGCTGGTATTCGGGCTGATATCCCGTTTTATCCCGGCCACGGGGTGGCCGGTCAGCCGTTTGGTGCTCGAGTCCGTTTTCCTCGGCTGCCAGGACTTCGGTCCATCTGTCTGTGAGCAAGTCTTGATCAACTTGGAGTTGCTGCTGCTTCTTCTTCAGGCTCCTCGCAGTGGCTATAAGCCGACGCTTCAAGCGCTCCTGCTCCACGGGATCCTCGGGCACGCCGAACTCGTCGTCACCGAGGCTAATCTCGTCTTCGGAGGGGGGGTATGTAATTGTCCTCCTCCGAGTATCCGTCCGTCGCCTGTTCCTTTGCGCTGACCTGCTCATCTTCCTGTTCGGCCTGCTCGAAGGCGGGCTGTTCAAGGTTATATTCTTCTTCGGCGCCATCCGGATTGCTTTCATCTTCGGGGCCGGTATTGCTGTGGTGGGGCTTGGAGCGGCGCCGACGACGCCCATGCTTTGCTTTTCTCCCCGAGGGGTTATCCTCCGTTGCCTCGTCGCCATTGGTTTCCTTCGGAGTGTCCACCATATATATATATCATATGATGACGTGGCCGTCCACCGTCCTGTGAGCGGTGGCTCCTCTAATTCTCCTGCATCGTCGTCCATACCGTCGATGTCTTCGGAGTCAAAGTTAAGCACGTCGGTTAAATCATCGACCGTGGCAATGAAGTGGGTGGTGGGTGGGCAACGAATTTCGTCGTCGCCTGCTTCCCACTCTAGCCGGGCATAGTTCGGCCCAGAGCCTCCTGACAAAGAGAGAGACTTTAATGAATTCAGCATGTCGCCAAAGGGCGAGTGCTGGAAGATGTCCGCAGCGGTGAATTCCATTACCGGAGCCCAACCAGGCTCGGTGGGCTCGGGAACGCGCGGACTGGAACCTCCAACCGGATAAGAATCCGGGGGTCCGGAGTCATAGGCTTCCTCAGAAGCGAGGCCCGTGTTTGGCTCCACCGCCGATGAGGGTACGGCCTGCGGGGCGGGGTCCATCCCTCCGTCCCTAGGCAACGCAGTCTGCTCCGGATTTAAGTCCAGGGCTACTGCCGAGGTGATATCCCGAGTGTTGTCCGTCAGCAGGTCTAGGCCATGCTCGTCGTGACTGTCCGGCGCTCCTGGAGCGGGCCCTAATACGTCGAAGATCAAGTCTCCACGGATATCCGCCATGTAGTTCAGGTTTCCGAACCTGATTCGATGGCCAGGGGCGTAGCTGTCGATCTGCTCCAGATGGCCAAGAGAATTGGCCCGCAGTGCGAAGCCGCCGAACACGAAGATCTGTCCGGGGAGAAAAGTCTCACCCTGGACTGTGTTGTTGATGATGGTTGAAGGAGCCATCGAGCCTTACGGTGATGACACAAAGGAACTCTCAATGAAAGCACCAATGTCGGTGTCAAAACCGGCGGATCTCGGGTAGGGGGTCCCGATCTATGTGTCAAGGCTGATGGTAACAGGAAACAAGGGACACAATGTTTACCCAGGTTCGGGCCCTCTCGATGGAGGTAAAACCCTACTTCCTGCTTGATTAATATTGAAGATATGGGTAGTACAAGAGTAGATCTACCACGAGATCGTAGAGGCTAAACCCTAAGAGCTAGCCTATGATGGTGTGATTCTAATTGTGATCGGCCTTCTAAGGACCAACCTCTCCGGTTTATATAGACACCGGAAAGGGCTAGGGTTTACATGGAGTCGGTTACAAGGAAGGAAACATAATATCCGGATCGCCAAGCTTGCCTTCCACGCCAAGGAGAGTCCCATCCGGACACGGGCCGAAGTCTTGAGTCTTGTATCTTCATGCTTCAATAGTCCGGACGTTGTATACAGTCCGGCTGTCCGGATACCCCCTTATCCAGGACTCCCTCACCGGCCATGGAGAAGTAGTGGCCGGTGATGAACTCGAACCGGTGCCGGCCACCATCATCTTCGGCACCAGCCAATGATATCAGTTGGGCAGTGGGGAAGCGAGCCGTCCTTTGCGCTGAAGCATATACCTCCGAGGCTCCCGGCAGTCCGGTGATCGTGCTGCCGGACATGAGGAACACAAATCGATCGACGGGCGACCATTTAGGCCAGGTATTATATACCTGTGCTGTCCGGAACTAGCACCACGTAGTTCATTTGAATGTAATGAAATCCGTCATGTTTGTATGAAAATCCGGTATTTTATATGATTTCCGTCGTTGTTCATATGAAATATCAGTTTGTCTACGTGTTTGCGTGAATTTCATCCGGTTGGTTGAGTTGCTGTCATAATGTGTGCGGCTATGGTAGGATGGCGTAATTTGCGGGTCACCGGTCGGTCTGTGGGCGGCTCGGGCGGCGTTGTGGGAGAAAAAAACACAGCTCGTGCGAGCTCATCTCCAACGTGCACGCTGGAGGATGCATGACAACATGAGCACCCGAGCCATTCCTCGTTCATCGGTGGCAAAGGCACCGGTGGACAAAAGGGTCGCCAATATTTTGGCTACCCCGGGCAAGATCCAAACAGCCCCATCCAACAGATTCAAATCCCTCGTTCGCTGTGGAATTTTGCCATGTGTTGTTTTCATGGACTAGCAAGGTGCCCGTGCATTGCACGGAACATCAAGATGCATTTTTTTACAAACTCCCGCATGCATGCAAGGGATAATTAATGTCCTCCTTTGCTAGTACCACGAGGTAAACACCATTAATATTGCATCGATTAGTGTTAGTGGCCTTGTATATCTGCAAATTGTAATTTTGATAGTGGCCCCTTGTATATAAAAATGGAGGGAGAAAGATGAGAGATAAGGTGAGGAGGAGTGGGGCGTGGTGGTGACTGGTGGTCGGACTGGGCGGAGGCATGGGGATGGATGGCGCATTATGTCTAGGTTTGTATCTCTCTCACACACACCCACTTAGGTGGGGGACGTGCACGAAGAGAAGAGGTGCACGCATGGCGCACGTACTCCCGTCTCTTCCCCAACCACACCCGTGCGGGTACACGGTGGAGCCCCTATGTACGAAAAGGCAGCCCACGTGGTAATTTGACACATGTACTGGTTGTCCACTTGGTGGAGGGAGGATCTTCTACCACGGGTGAACAAACAAATTGCGACTTGACGTGTTATGTTAAAAAAAAGCGGCAAACCATGTGGGGCCTACCTTAGAGGCAAGGCTCTATACAGTGGAGTACTTTTGATGTGTCCCGTCAACTCGCAGAACGAGGAGAAGCTTGCTTAATATGCCGTCTCCCCCGCCCACGGGCACGGTGGCTCGCAGGATGAGGTCAAGCTTGCTTACGAGTAGTAGTAGTAGTAGTAGTCCTACTACTGTACGCCTTACGCCCGCTCCCTCGCCCACGCGCGCGGTGGCTTGCAGCACGAGGAGAAAATTTTACTACTCCCTCCGTTTACTCCTCGTCCCTACTACGTACCTTGGTTAGTACTCCCTCCATTTACTTATACAAGGCCACTATAAAAAAAATACATTTTGCATCTATACAAGGCCACAAATAGTAATAGAGACAAAAGTTACTACTCCATCCTTTCTAGTTTATGGCTAAATTTGAAAATCTCTCCAACCAAGGTAGACAGTGAGTGGTCGAATTAATTTCGTAGTTTGCACAAGTAATTAGTACGCTCGTTTTTCTCAAGAAGTTATGTTTACCGAGGCATTAATTAGAACGAATGCATGAATGACCACTAAATTTCCATGAACTTCTACATGCATTGGTTAGTTTCCTCTTGACACTGCTTTCGTCGGGTGATCTAACGCACCTCGAAATCCAACATGTAATGGTACTACTACTAGTATAGTAGAATTGAGACTTATCAAACAGAAAAACGAATGTTTTTTAGATGAGCCCTATAAACCCTAGTGGGTACGTACTCCGTAAAAACAGATTTTTCCAAAACTAAGTCGCTCCCTTTCATGAATTCTGTAGTATACTCCTCCATCGACGCTCCCTTTCATGAATTATGTACTTTCTGTCGCTGACATGTGGGACATATAGCAACTGGGTCGACGTGTCAAGCACCAAATAACAGTGCAGAACAGCAGGGGGGACGCACCCCACTCGTACCGGCCCAGTAGTAGTAATGAGCAATGAGACGTCAAATCACAATGCCGCACCTTTCCAGACGGACGAAGCAACCATTATTTCACACTTCGGTTCGCCATCATCTCAAACCACGTAGTATTGCTTCTGCCTCAAGAGGGACACGCGCATCGCCTTGGTACATCATGACACATGGGACCGCATGACAGGCCATGCTCCCCCGCCGATCGCTCGGTAAAATCACCTCATTTTTACTGTACTTCCTCCGTATCGGTTTACTACATGGCATGCACGTCGTTCTAGGTTAAGAATTTAACTGGCTACATATGTGATGAAAAGTACCCTAGCCTTTTAAAAAATGTATACTTTTGTACAGTAGTACTATCGATGGATTGCGCCATGGAGCAAAAAAAGGTGGTACATATAGAGAGCGCTCGTCGCCAAATTATGCATATAGTACTATTAAAAAAGCTAGTACGTGCTTAATTGGGGTGCTAAATTCTATTAAAGAAATACTAGTAGTATATACATACTGAAGAGTTAAAGTAACGAGAAGAAACATAACATAGTTCTGCTGGGGGCTCAGCACAACACACCCATCAAATTAAACTAAGCACACCTGAAATTAAACTATGCAACTAATCCGGTAGACACTGCATTAGAACCACCATGAGCAACGGTACTGACACCTTACTCACTCGGAGTCCTCGTCCACGTCCTCGACTTCGTCCTTGTCCCTCTT
The DNA here is from genome assembly GCF_018294505.1 of Triticum aestivum. Taxonomy (NCBI): domain Eukaryota; kingdom Viridiplantae; phylum Streptophyta; class Magnoliopsida; order Poales; family Poaceae; genus Triticum; species Triticum aestivum. The sequence continues at coordinate 436,246 of NC_057814.1, read as the reverse complement.
CCTCTTGGTCGATACTTCTTTGCTTGAACCGCACACTTGGCTCTTGCTCTTCATCCAACCCTTGTAGATATTGAAACAAAGGTAGCCATCCATTGCAGCGTAGTGGATGTGGTCTATATCTAGTACATTCCGCTGCCATGCATGACGATGAAACGTGTATTGAGGTTTCTCCAGTTTACCGTATGAAGGATGAACCATGGCTCCTGCCAGGGTCAGCATTGAAGGATGACGAGAGGGCACCAGCCGATTCTTCTGGAGGTCGAAGGTGTTGCCTACAACGAGGCCTATCCGACCCAGGACTTCTTTGTCGTTACCAAAGTCTACAGTAACGAATTTGACTAGGTTGCCCTCGAGGAAGTCCTTAAAATCCTGGCATTCAACGTCGGCATGGCATATGTGGTAGACCAAGCATAAGTCATGCACGCAAACCTGGATCACGGCGGGCTTCTTCCTCTCTTCGTCCTTTAGATCCTTCTCTCGTCCCAGGACTGTGGTGTACTCAACATCTAGCCCAGCGACCCACTCATCATCTGAGTCTTCGAACATGCGTCTGAAGCGAGAAAGGCATCCTTTCACCGTCACGGAAGAACGGGTGTAGATGACGTCTAACTCATCGCCGGTGATGGTTCTAACCTTGTACTCACCGCCGATCGTGGAGATTTGGGACGCCATGGATTTGGGAGGTGGGTTAGGATTAGTGGAACTGCCGTAATGTGAATGGACGGGACGACTAGGAGCGAACCGCCGTAGTATTGAAGGGCGTGCCGGGACGAGTAGGAGCGAACTGCCAGCGTGCGAACGACAGGGTAGTGGCTTTCCATTCTCCCATGATACGGGCTTCCGAGAGCCCTTGGATCTGAGATCGAACGGTTGCATGGCGTGATTCTAGACCTATGGGTGAATATCCTATCCTGGAGGGTTATTCTGCAAATTTTCAGCAACTTAGCATGCGACCGTTTGATCTCAGATCCAAGGGCTGCCAGCAGCCCGTATCATGGTCGCGCCTACCACGACCGTCGCGTCGCTCGCGTGGTCGCGCCCTTGGAGATTTAACATAGTGCGTTAGGCTATCTGATGTTGGCATGTCATACATAGTCATCACTTAGTCACTCATACTACAACAAGGTTGGCTATAAGGTTGGCTATAAGTGTATTTTTTTTACTTCTCTCTATCTCTTTCTTCGTACTCCCTCCGTCCCATAATATAAGAACGTTTTTGACACTAGTGTAGTGCCAAAAACGTTCTTATATTATGGGACACATGGAGTACTAGTATTTATTGCATTTGCCAAGGAGTGACCTTTTCCAATGAAATGGTGTGCTTATTAGTTTTTTGTTGCTAAGTTTGCTTCATTTAATTATCTATAGACTCAAAATTGTCTTTTCACCTAGGTACATGCGCTTAGCACAGTTTCTTCCTTGGGTCACCAAACTAGTCTCTCTCTTCTTGATTAACTTGCCACATCAGACTTTATGCTTATGTGGCAAGCTTAGCACCTGTAGGAGCAAGTAAGTACAATAGTGCGCTTTACATAGCATTTTTGCATATGTGGACGAAAGAGAGGCAAGAAAAAAGTGGAGAAGTGGGCTCTCATGCAAGAGCCAGCCTCTACTACATGGTGGAGCATTGGGAGAGGCACCTGTATGGAGGTGGTCAGGAATCGGGAGACTCACGCCGGTCGTAGCGCCGCAGTTAAAATGATAATGGCAAGTCAAATCATGGGGCCCCACCTGTCCAGTAGTAACTCGCTGTCAAATCACCCAGCCCTATGTTTGCAGCAGCCTACTCCCTCGTCTTCTCGCGTCCCTGTCGAACCGACTAGGCGGAACTGCCCCGCCTACCGCGAAGGAAAAGCCCCGCCCTCGACTTTTAAATACAACTACATCCTCTTAAGAATCCAATGATATACTTTTTGTGACATAGTAACTCATATTTAGTTAGTCAAATAGATGACCTAGAACTACGTGCAGGCCCTATAAACCGAGACGCCTAAAAATAAAAAACCGAGACGGAGAGGGTAGTTCAGCACGTATCTTTTTAGATCAATATAGTCGGGATTCACCAAGGAGCAAAACCAAGTGGTAGGCTGCTCCTGTCGTGTTGGCGTAGCAACTCAAGCAGGGTCAGTCCGCACACGAAATGGCGACACACTTAACATGACCCCTTTGGCTGACATGTGGCTCATCCACCATCTTGTTCCACGTGCGATGCACCAAATTACAGTTCGGAGCAGCGGTTGGAATTGGAGGCACCCCGGTCGTAGCGCCGCAGTAGTAGAAAATGAGCGATGAGGGGTCAAATCACAAAGCCCCACCTTTCCCGCATTAAGCTGGACGGACGAAGCAACCATCATTTCACTCTAGGGCGCAAGAGCATAAAGAAAAGAGAAAACAATGATGCATGCGGCAGCTACCTAGGGCACCCTAGGGTAGGGGTCTCCACTACAGATCCTTTTTTTTGAAAGCGCCTCCACTACAAATCGGCTTCTCCCTCGTCCTCTTGAAGAAAACTGATGATGAGTGCGGCGGTAGGGTTTGTAGGAGTACTACGGCGTGCGGGGCCACGTCATAGTAAACGGGTTCGAGTCGACCCCTAAAATATGTGTGGGCCGCTGGGATTTACGGGAACGAGGCAGCATTTTGGGTTCGGGGACCAGTGGAGATATAGTACGTACAAAAAATTGTGGACGTAGGTTCGACCGAAAGGCAATGATGCATGGGCCCTGCATTTTGATATACCCGGGGCCGCGTGAAATTTGCTACTCTACTCAAAACTAGTAAGGTACACATGTATTGAACGCATGAGATTTCGAAACCAAATTATGAATAAATACACACTATAGCATGTAAAGCTTTGAGTCATCTATGCATGATGTAGATGTTTGTTTAGTTCTTATAGTTCATCTCATTCAAAATCAATTAGTTTTATAAAAATGTTATGATTCATGGAGTTGTGCATTGTAAATCATAAAGTAAAAACAAATAATGGCAATTCATTTAGAAAAAAATAATCAATTATGATACAGAAGATTCTAGAACAAAGGAGAAGTGCTTGTGTTTTGAGGTTTGTGCATTATGCTTAAGTTCAACCATGGAGTCTTCTAAATTGTACGTGTGGCGGATCTGGTGGAATGTTGATGATATCCAATGGCCAGTAGTGCTCGGATTTGCCTATCTCTGCACTGTCCGATTAGCTTCATCCAGCGACCATCTTTCTAAGTTATTGGCACACTATATAGTTCTTGTGCCATAGTTGCATGTTTTGGAAAAAAGCTACTAGTGGGTTGTACTATCTATTTAGGAATAGAAGATGTATACATGGAAGTTGTAGGGAAAGAGATGACATGGAGCATCTCAATTCCTATGAGTAGGGATTGGAAAAGAGATGTCATTTGGTTCACATCATAGGAACTTTTCTATTGAATCTAGAGATGACATGTATCTCAATTCCTATGAGGAGGGACTAGAAAAGAGATGTAATTTGGTTCATATCATAGGAACTTTTCTATTGAATATACGCTAATGTTTATTTTCCTTTGAAATTAAGGGAGTATAGGAATCCATTCATATGAACCAAGTGGCTCTAAAGCTATAGAAATGATATCATGTTTATTTCCTTTGAAATGTGGAGTATATGAATCTATTCCTATGAACCAATTGGCTCTAAAGGAAAAAATCCTATAAAAATCATATCATATAGAGTTCCTATGATATTCCTCGACACTAAAGGATGGTTGAAATTGCTGCGGGTGATACGATGGTCTTTCTTTGTAGACTCCTCACCCATCTTTATAGTTACCTCTCGAAGATGAATGAAATGATATATACAGGTTATTCTACATGTGCAATTTGGTACACGAAAACTCGGTAATAGTTTGCGAGGTTTGAATTTTCAATTAAGCTATATGCACTACATTTCGGAACGGATGGAGCATACGGCAGTTGCTAACACTCATGTGGAAGATTTGTGTGTAGGAGGAGTGGCTATTCTGTTAAATGACATGGCAAAACTGACACTGTGGGATGCCGATCTAACGGTTCTTACGGTTCGTCAAGAAAAGGCTTGTGGCGAACGTTTGTCGGATAATGATTTACGGACACATGCATTGCATTGATACGTGCCCCCCTCTCTCTCACGCACACGCACCCTCACGAGTCACGACTCTCTCGAGTCCTCTCGCAGACTTGCACGTCGCACCCACCGTCTATCTGCAGGTAGACGTCACGCACATCTGTGCTCTTCACACCCTACCCTCAGAACTTCTAAAAAACAAAAGACGTCGCGCACATTTTATTTTAGCTCACACGTCAAACACTTATACTATTACTCTTGCGGCGAACGTTCTTTGGGCATAGTATATTGTACTCTCATGAAGAGAAGCGGTGCACGCACGCACTAGTTCTCTCACACCCACTCGCGGGTACATGTAGGAGCACATTTTTCTGAAGCTGGTACAACAAAATCACTCCACCATATATAAAAGCAGGAGCCTTAGCGCTTGCTTTACTAGGGTTCCTCTCGTTCACTCTCTCATGCTCTCCAGATCTAAGCAAGACATAGGTGGCCACACTCTCTCTCAGCTCACGGCTGGTCACAAATCCGGCCGGACAACCTCGACCGGGGCAGGGGTGTAGGTGCATCGTTCACGCTGTCGTCGGCAGTGAGGGAGGAGACCAACGGCTGCCCGCGTGTCCCGATCGGCGGCCGTGCCGTTCTCTCCGAGAGAGCGCCGGCTCGGGAGGGCCTCCGACCCCTTCTTCCTCCCTATGGTATTGTGGCCAAGATGCGGCCTCCCGACGCCATCTTTGCCACATGCCGACGACCCTCAGGTATATATTCCTTCGAAACCTGCCTTGCTCTACTGCCCAGGCTCCCTTCGTGTGGATCCTTTTCTACTTCCGTCCGCTGTTCAAAAGCCACCTAGACTTCTACTATTATTAGAGGTAAAGCTAGTTCATACAGTCGAATCTAAGCGTTGGTTCAAACAGGGAAGAAAGTGGGAAAGCTGTAGCATGAATCTAGGACTTGGTTCTAAGAGGAAACGGGGGAAAGTAGTAGATACCTGCTGTCCCTACGCACATATCGCTACCGTTAATGTAAAATCACATGAAGCATTAAGCAATGCCACCTAATGTCACTATAAGTAATGGTCTAGTGCCGTCGATAAATTGAAGCAATGCCACCACCATTTTATGAAGTGCTTCTATCTTGCTTTATTTCCCATGAATTGTGTTTCTGCAGTTACACCTAAATCTCACACCGCTAACATTGCTTCATCCCAGTGGAACTGCACAAATTTGATTGCACATTTACTGACCATGTGCTACTCTCATGACAGTAATACTAATGCTATTGTTCTGCATGTTAATCTAGTGGCATTGTTGATGTGATGTGATGCTACTTACTTAAGGACTCTTCATATTGTCAATCTAGTGCCAATTATAACACAATAGATGTTGTTGTTAATCATATGCCGCTGCAAATATCTGTCACTGTTTAAATAACCGTATTTCGTATTCGCGCAAACAGGGATGTCTGTCTCCATATCGTTTCGGGATGTCTGTCTCTGTATCGTTTCTATCCGCGCAATCAAAAGCACACACCTCAGTTTTAGTACAACTGCGCAAAATGAGATGGCTATCCCTCGTTGCCGTCGTCTAACCTCCCGTCTTCAAGGTATCCCTACATTGGTAGTAACTAAGGTAGAATAACCAACGCACTCTAAAAGAAGCTGATTCGTATGTTTTACTTCCTGATTGCAGTGCAGGGACGAGCGAAAACAACTGCATCCTAGTCCGGAATGCACTTTCTACCAGTTCATCCATGGACCGAGGCATTGTGGTCTGCTTATTTCTGCAAATAGCGGTGCTTAAATTTAGTGGAATGCACAAGAATTTCACCTGGTCAGTATACTGCATGGTTCAGTTCAGCATTCCAGCTGAGACCACAATTATAATTGGTTATTCTGGAATGAGAGAACCTAACCCTGGACGGTGGCAACAAGAAAAAACTAGAGTGAACTCCAGGAAATTTAAGCCTGCCGGGAGGCCCTTTGCTCAGAGAAGCCTTGCTTGTTTTTTCCTGATTTGTAAACCTTCTCACAACTTTGTCTTTTGCTGTGAACTAGTATATGTTTGTTATGTTCTATGAATCATTGAGATGTATAAAATTGCTTAACTTATGCTTTTCAAGTTTTTTAGGAAGACGAGTTTAATGTGAGTGTTCCACATGAGCGCTGGACTAGCGTGTGAACGTTTGGAATTTATTACATTGTGGCCTCAGTTAACTGCATGAACCACTATAACAAGATACATAGTTGCTTATATGTCAGACAGCAGATTGTTGATTGTTAGCTGGTCGATAGCCTAGTGTTGAAGCGAGCTGAGCCAATGTGACGTGTTTTGCACAACTGCTTACAAGTGGGGTAGCACCAACAGTGTTTACAAGTACTTATGTATACGTCGGCGCACAGTTCTCGAACGAGTGCTCTATTTCATCAAAACACACACTGCTCGAATGATAAACAATGACAACTTATGTCTTACCATGCCATATTCATGAAAAAACTAGTGAGGACACATCTATTTCGGCAACAATTATGATGGTTCTCACATGATTCACGGGCACACAAAAGTAGCAGCAGTTCCCATAGACGGATTCAAACAGAGTACTAGCCCCAGAGGGGTCGATAACATGCAAGGTTTGGATAATTAGACACAATCCAAACTACTATTAAACACTAGCTGGGGCAACTATTTCATGCCTCGATCTAATTAGGGCTGGACACAAGACGGACCTTGCCATGAACATCATCGAGGACATCCCGCAGCAGCTCAATCCTGTGAACCTTCATGAAGACAACCTTGTGGCCTTGCCACTGATAAACTTGTTTGTGGAGGCATGCCACGTCATCTTCCTGCGTAAGCTTGACAAGAACAGTATGCCTCACAAACGAAGGAGTAGCTTTGAACTTCTTGTGCTTTAGTACACCCTCGACAACACGCCTGACAACAGTGAGGCTGGAATACAACTCTTCATTGGTATAACCGCAAATGGCTTCCAAGATCCAACAGCCTAAGAACTCTGTTTTCCCAGTGCGTATATTCAGGTCATCCGCCTCATAGCGAGTGACATCTACAACCACACAATCCTTGTCTACATCAGGGCTCTAATTGAAACAAAAACAAATTCTGAATTACTTTTCAGTATAAGAAACACAAGTTATTTAAACCACTATGTATAGCATGGCATCGAAGCTAATAAAATTGTCCTTGATTCTAGTTATTCATCGTTGCAAATAACCATCCTCTCTGCGCCTAAACTGGAGACCTTGGGTGTAATACATGATCTCTGTGCTCATTTCAATATGGTGTTTGGCTCCACGGTTCTTCAGGTACTTTATATTATCATCTACACTTGTAACCATAAGCTGCATTTTAAATTTCTGCGCATAAGTTATATATCATCTTGGAGTACACATTTTGTACTAATACTATGTTCTATGCTCAATGAAGAGTTTCTCCATGGATGGCCTATCAATGGTGCTGGATTCTGTCAAGATCTTATATATCCAAATGAATAGTTTTGATATAAACAAGATTATTGGCTTGCTGCAATGCTTTCCATGTCTGGAGAAGTTGTATATAAAGGTGATAATTTCATGCACATTGGAAGCCCGCATATAGTGTACTAGAATTAACCATTCATCTGTTGCTCTTTCGACACTCTTCTTTTAGACCTTAACTGTTTTCAATCTTCATGTCTATTTAGGCAACAAGACGGGGTAAGAAAGTTATAACCAATCGGTGGATTCGTAAGCATCGGGATTTTCTCACTTCTCATGAGATTCGATTGAAGACAATAACGCTAGAACGATATGTAGCCAACCGTGCAAACACTAGATTTGTCACATTTTTCCTGCTGAATGCAAGGTTACTATTGTCCATCAGGCTTAAGTTTATCAGCAGCATGGTTTTGACGGATGGGTATGTCGAAGAGCAAAAAAAGGAGTTTTAGGTGGGCAAAAGAGCTTCTGAACGTGCCGGGCTTCTATTTACAACATATTGTGGTCATAATCCAATAAATTTTACGACCCATGATGTTCATTCTATGGACCTGACCGATCCATTTGACTGTGACTGCCGAAAACAGTGCTGGAGTTAGATGTTGTTGCCCTTTTCAATCTGGGTTTTTTTGTAAACCTGATGAACAATTAACCCTCATGCTTTTGTAAAGTTTGTAAGCTGGAGTTAGATGTTCCTGCCCTTTTCAACTCGGCTGTGACTGTCATATTTTCTTTGAAACAAGGCAAATGGCTTGCCATTCGTTTAATTTAGAGTGAAATATTGTAACAATTCCCAACCAAGGGAAATAACATCACTCTCGCCGGTTGCTTGAGCCCACTGTGCATTACAGAAGCCAAGTGATTAGCCCCCACCAGCACCCACAAACTTATTTCGAACTAGCACATCAAATAGGCTGTAAATTTTCATAGGAAAGGCTGCATGACCGTGACAGATTTGGATTCTGACATTTGGGACCCGCGAGGAAATAGCCTATCCAAGGTGGTGTCGACTTACTAGCCAGTCAACAAACGATTCTGCCTATCAGCCGTTGGATTGACATCCAACATCTGTCGTGTATCTTCTATCTCTTGTCTTCTTCTTCCTCTAGCCGCCCAAACCAAACCACCCCGTCGGCTGCGCCTGCTCCCGCCTCCCATGGCTGGTTGCACCTCCGCCGCCCTACCGTACGTACCCTCCAACGTTGGCCAGTCCCTCCTTCTATTCCCCCACACGTCCTGTTATTCTCCGGCGACGTTAGCCCCAACACGCACCCGCGCCCGAACAAGTCAACCCTCGTACTCCCCTCCGCCTGCGACTGGACCGGCGCATTTTCCACGGCTCCTGTTCGTTCCGTCCGAGGCCTCGCTGTCGTCCTCCGCCTTGCGGCCTTGGTTCGCTCGCCGTGCGCGGTGCGCCGCCCTCTTGCGTTGTCAACGTCGTCAACAACCGAGAGGAACAAGGAGACGACTGTACGTGGAGAGGATGACATTAGGGACCCACCAGCATCATGGCAATACGCAAGCAAGTGCCTCTATATTACAAGCCCAAAAATATGGTTCCTCCTAATGGTTGGACATCTGGGGCTCACGCCATTGTCAACGTAGTCAATAAACGAGAGAATTACACTACGAGCGGCTGACACCAGGGACCAGCAGGTCGCGCAGTTTTTTTTGAGGAACAAGCAGTTGTTATTTATACTAGTTTTAGCGACGGATCAGGGTAACAATGGGGCTGTGCGGGGGCTGTGGCCCGTCTAGCCAGGGTTTTATTTATGTTTACCACATCATGAGCCCAATTGTGTTTTTTTCTTGCTGAAAATGGCTAGCCCAGTTCTATTTTTTTTAAGAAATACCCGAACAAGGCCTACATGCTTTATCGGCCCTGCTGGCCTGCAAATCTTTCAAGACGAGGAGAGTTTCATTCGGTTTGCCCAGAAATGGGTTGTACATTTTTAAAACACATCAAACCGGGAATTACTTTCAATTTTTTTTCATTACAAGATTTTAAATTCCATTGATTTTTATGCGTGGAAAATTATTTGGATTTTATATTTATATAAATTATTTTTCAAAATAGTTTGAATGTGAATCGATATTTCTGGATTAAAAATAGTTGACCGCCCTGAAATATGCAAAATTTCGTATAGTTTTTAACCATGGCCACAATATGGGGTGTAATGCTAACAAAAAGAAGATGGGCTCCAAAACAATTCTTAAGAATTAGCAAATGGGCTATACATTATTAGAAATAATGGCAGATGGGTTGTATGTTGTTTTCCGCAGATTTGAGGCTGACTTGTGCGCCTACTACAGGTTGACGCGTATGCTTTCATAAAAAAAGGTTGACGCACATGCAACGCCGTGTCAGCTTAGTCAACACACGAGAGCAGTGACTGTTGGATGTCCATCCAACGGCTGTCGTGCTTCTTCAATCTCTGCTCCTCATGCTCCAGCCGCTCAAACAAGCGCCGGCGGGACTGCCTGCTCCCTCCTCCCGCGGCCGGCTATGCTGCCGCGCAGGCCTCACGGCCCCACCGTACTCCCATCGCTGGCCTAGCCATCCCTCTACTCAGCCACACATGATGTTATTCTCCGGGGACGGCAGACGAACCAGTAAACCCTCGTACTCCTCCGTGTGGGAAACAACTACCGAGTCTTCCCTGCCTCCGTGTCATTCCCTTCCTAGGCCTCGCCGTCGTCCACCGCCCTGGTGCTCTCGGCGCGGCCTGGTGAACGTGGTCAACGACCGACATGCATCTGAAGTGGACTATACGTGGAGAGGCCGACAGCTGGGTCCACGGACGCACGCAAGGAAATGCCTCCTTATTACGCGCAAAATAATGATTCCTCCACCTGACAGCTAGGACCCACAGGAAGGGCCTCTGTATTTCGCGAAAAAAACGTTCCCCCCACTGACAGGTCGGACCCACCAGCTATATCTTCGCACGCAAGGAAGTGCCTCCTTATTACGCCCAAAAAAATGAATACCCCCTGCTAGCTGGGACCCACCATATTGTTGGGCTGACTTGTGGGCCTACTAAGTAGACGGGGACGGAGGGCTTTGTCAACTTAGTCAATACTCCAGTGATCGTATGATGTCTATCCAACGGCCATAGTGCTTCTTCAACCTCTGGTCTTCTTGCTCCAGCCGCCCAAAGCAGCGCCGGTCGTGCCGCCTGCTCCTGCCTCCCGTGGCCTGCTGTGCTACCGCAGAGGCCTCACCGCCCCCATACTACTCCCACCACTGGCCAGGCCATCCCTCACTCACCCACACCCCCTTTTATTCTGCGGTGATGGCGGCCTAGCACCGCAGCCGAACCAGTGAATGCTCGTACTCCTCTCCGCATGGGCATCCACTGCCGCGTCTTCCCCAGCTCCGCGTCGTCCCCTTCCTAGGCCTCGCCGTCGTCCACCGCCGTGGTGCTCTCGGCGCGGCGTAGTCAATGTGGTCAACGACCGACTTCCATCGAAAGAGTACTGTACGTGGAGAGGCTGACAGCTGGGTCCACGGCAGCCGCAAGGAAGTGCCTCCTTATTACACGGAAAATAATTATTCCTCCACCTGACAGCGGGGACCCACCGGACGGGCCACCAGTATTTTGCGAGAAAAAGTTTCCCCTGACTGCTGGGACCCACCGGACGGGCCACCGTATTTCACGAAAAAAACGTTCCCCCCGCTGTCAGCTCGGACCCACCGAAAGTGCCTCCTTATTACGCACAAAAAAGTGAATACTCCCCCAGCTAGCTGGGACCCACCTTGGTGGGAGGCTGACTTGTGGGCCTACTAAGTTGACGGGGACGAAGGGCTTTGTCAACTTAGTCAATATGAACGATTCTAGCTCCAGCGACCGTACGATGTCCATCCAACGGCAGTAGTGCTTCTTCAACCTCTGGCCTTCTTGCTCCAGCCGCCCAAAGCAGCGCCGGTCGTGCCGCATGCTCCTGCCTCCCGTGGCCGGCTGTGCTGCCACGGAGGCCTCACCGCCCCCTACTATTCCCATCGCTCGCCAGGCCCTGCGGCGACGGCAGCTCACACTGCAGCCGAACCAGTGGACCCTCGTACTCCTCTCCGCGCGGGCTTCCACTGCCGCATCTTCCCCGGCTCCGCGTTGTCCCCTTCCTAGGCCTCGCCGTCGTCCACCGCCGTGTTGCTCTCCGCGCGGCATGGTCAACGTGGTCAAGGAACGACTTACATCGGAAGAGTACTGTACGTGGAGAGGATTACAGCTGGGTCCACGGCCACAGCCCAGTTTTTTTGTGATTTGCCAAGTATGTCGGTTCGTCAGGCCTGTTGGGCTGCAAATCTTTCAAGACAAGGAGAGCTTTCATTCGGCTGGCCGAGAAAATGGCCCATCAGTAATGAGAAATGGGTTGTACATTTTTAAAACACGTCAAACCGACAATTAGTTTCAAATATCTTTTTTTCATTTCGACATTTTAAATTACATTAATTTTTATGCGTGGAGAATTTGTTGGATTTTATATTGATATACATTTATTTTTAAAATCAGTTTGAATGTGAGTCGAAATTTCGGGATTAAAAGCAGTTCGGACCGCACCGAAATATGCAAAATTTCCTATAATTTTTTAACCGTGGACATAATATGGGCTGTAATGCTAACAAAAAGAATATGGGCTCCAAAAAACCATAAGATTAGCAAATGGGTTGTAAATTATTAGAAATAATGGCAGATGGGTTGTATGTTGTTTTCCACAGATTTGAGGCTTTCCTAAAAAAAAGGTTGATGCACAAGCAGTGACTGTTGGATGTCCATCCAACAGCCGTCGTGCTTCTTCAATCTCTGCTCTTCCTGCTCCAGCCGCTCAAACAAGCGCCGGTGGGACAGCCTGCTCCCTCCTCCCCGCGGCCGGCTATGCTGTCGCGCAGGCCTCACCGCCCCACTGTACTCCCATCGCTGGCCTAGCCATCCCTCTACTCACCCACACCTGCTGTTATTCTCCGGCGACGGCAGACGAACCTGTAAACCCTCGTACAGTCGTACTCCCCTCTGGGTGGGAAAAAACTGCCGAGTCTTCCCTGCCTCCGTGTCATTCCCTTCCAAGGACTCGCTGTCATCCACCGCCCTGGTGCTCTTGGCGCGTCCTTGTCAACGTGATCAACGACCGACATGCATCTGAAGTGGACTCTACGTGGAGAGGCCGACAGCTGGGTCCACGACCGCACGCAAGGAAATGCCTCCTTATTATGCGCAAAATAATGATTCCTCCACCTAACATCAGGGACCCACCGAAAGGGCCTCTGTATTTCGCAAAAAAAACGTTACCACCGCTGACAGCTCAGACCCACCAGTTATATCTTCGCACGCAAGGAAGTGCCTCCTTATTACGCACAAAAAAATGAATACTCCCCCTGTTAGTGGGACCCAGTATAGTGGCAGGCTGACTTGTGGGCCTACTAAGTTGACGGGGACGGAGGGCTTTGTCAACTTAGTCAATATGCAGGATTCTAGCTCCAGTGATCGTACGATGTCCATCCAACGGCCGTAGTGCTTCTTCAACCTCTGGTCTTCTTGCTCCAGCCGCCCAAACCAGCGCCGGTTGTGCCTCGTGCTCCTGCCTCCCGTGGCCGGCTGCGATGTGGCGGAGGCCTCACCGCCCCTACTACTCCCACCGCTAGCCAGGCCATCCCTCTACTCACCCACACCCCCTGTTATTCTGCGGCGACGGCAGCCTCACACCACAGCCGAACTAGTGAACCCTCCTACTCCTCTTCGCGTGGGCATCCACTGCTGCGTCTTCCCCGGCTCCGCGTCATCCCTTCCTAGGCGTCGCCGTCGTCCACCGCCGTGGTGCTCTCGGTGCGGCGTGGTCAATGTGGTCAACGACCGACTTCCATCGGAAGAGTACTGTACGTGGCGAGGCTGACAGCTGGGTCCACGGCAGCCGCAAGGAAGTGCCTCCTTATTACGCGGAAAATAATTATTCCTCCACCTGACAGTGGGGACCCACCAGACGGGCCACCAGTATTTTGCGAAAAAAAGTTTCCCCTGACTGCTGGGACCCACCGGACGGGCCACCGTATTTCGCGAAAAAAACGTTCCCCCCGCTGTCAGCTCGGACCCACCGAAAGTGCCTCCTTATTACACACAAAAAAGTGAATACTCCCCCAGCTAGCTGGGACCCACCTTGGTGGGATGCTGACTTGTGGGCCTACTAAGTTGACGGGGACGAAGGGCTTTGTCAACTTAGTCAATATGAACGATTCTAGCTCCAGCGACCGTACGATGTCCATCCAACGGCAGTAGTGCTTCTTCAACCTCTGGTCTTCTTGCTCCAGCCGCCCAAAGCAGCGCCGGTCGTGCCGCATGCTCCTGCCTCCCGTGGCCGGCTGTGCTGCCGCGGAGGCCTCACCGCCCCCTACTATTCCCATCGCTCGCCAGGCCCTGCGGCGACGGCAGCCTCACATCGCAGCCGAACCAGTGAACCCTCGTACTCCTCTCCGCGCGGGCTTCCACTGCCGCGTCTTCCCCGGCTCCGCGTTGTCCCCTTCCTAGGCCTCGCCGTCGTCCACCGCCGTGGTGCTCTCCGCGCGGCATGGTCAACGTGGTCAAGGAACGACTTACATCGGAAGAGTACTGTACGTGGAGAGGCTTACAGCTGGGTCCACGGCCACAGCCCAGTTTTTTTGTGATTTGCAAAGTAAGTCGGTTCGTCAGGCCTGTTGGGCTGCAAATCTTTCAAGACGAGGAGAGCTTTCATTCGGCTGGCCGAGAAAATGGCCCATCAGTAATGAGAAATGGGTTGTACATTTTTAAAACACATCAAACCGCAATTAGTTTCAAATATCTTTTTTTCATTTCGAGATTTTAAATTACATTAATTTTTATGCGTGGAGAATTTGTTGGATTTTATATTGATATACATTTATTTTTAAAATCAGTTTGAATGTGAGTCGAAATTTCGGGATTAAAAGCAGTTCGGACCGCACCGAAATATGCAAAATTTCGTATAATTTTTTAACCGTGGACATAATATGGGTTGTAATGCTAACAAAAAGAATATGGGCTCCAAAAAAACCATAAGATTAGCAAATGGGTTGTAAATTATTAGAAATTAAGGCAGATGGGATGTATGATGTTTTCCACAGATTTGAGGCTTTCCTAAAAAAAAGGTTGATGCACAAGCAGTGACTGTTGGATGTCCATCCAACAGCCGACGTGCTTCTTCAATCTCTGCTCTTCCTGCTCAAGCCGCTCAAACAAGCGCCGGTGGGACTGCCTGCTCCCTCCTCCCCGCGGTCGGCTATGCTGCCGCGCAGGCCTCACCGCCCCACTGTACTCCCATCGCTGGCCTAGCCATCCCTCTACTCACCCACACCTGCTGTTATTCTCCGGCGACGGCAGACGAACCTGTAAACCCTCGTACAGTCGTACTCCCCTCCGCGTGGGAAACAACTGCCGAGTCTTCCCTGCCTCCGTGTCATTCCCTTCCTAGGCCTCGCTGTCGTCCACCGCCCTGGTGCTCTTGGCGCGTCCTGGTCAACGTGGTCAACGACCGACATGCATCTGAAGTGGACTGTACGTGGAGAGGCCGACAGCTGGGTCCACGACCGCACGCAAGGAAATGCCTCCTTATTACGCGCAAAATAATGATTCCTCCACCTGACATCAGGGACCCACCGAAAGGGCCTCTGTATTTCGCAAAAAAAATGTTACCTCCGCTGACAGCTCAGACCCACCAGTTATATCTTCGCACGCAAGGAAGTGCCTCCTTATTACGCACAAAAAAATGAATACTCCCCCTGTTAGTGGGACCCAGTATAGTGGCAGGCTGACTTGTGGGCCTACTAAGTTGACGGGGACGGAGGGCTTTGTCAACTTAGTCAATATGCAGGATTCTAGCTCCAGTGATCGTACGATGTCCATCCAACGGCCGTAGTGCTTCTTCAACCTCTGGTCTTCTTGCTCCAGCCGCCCAAACCAGCGCCGGTTGTGCCTCGTGCTCCTGCCTCCCGTGGCCGGCTGCGATGTGGCGGAGGCCTCACCGCCCCCTACTACTCCCACCGTTGGCCAGGCCATCCCTCTACTCACCCACACCCCCTGTTATTCTGCGGCGACGGCAGCCTCACACCACAGCCGAACCAGTGAACCCTCGTACTCCTCTTCGCGTGGGCATCCACTGCTGCGTCTTCCCCGGCTCCGCGTCGTCCCTTCCTAGGCGTCGCCGTCGTCCACTGCCGTGGTGCTCTCGGTGCGGCGTGGTCAATGTGGTCAACGACCGACTTCCATCGGAAGAGTACTGTACGTGGCGAGGCTGACAGCTGGGTCCACGGCAGCCGCAAGGAAGTGCCTCCTTATTACGCGGAAAATAATTATTCCTCCACCTGACAGCGGGGACCCACCGGACGGGCCACCGTATTTCGCGAAAAAACGTTTCCCCCCTGACTGCTGGGACCCACCAGCTACACCTTCGCACGCAAGGAAGTGCGTCCGGGCAAAAAAACAAAACGATTCGCCCCCCTGACTGCTGGGACCCACCAGCTACATCTTCGGACGCAAGGAAGTGCCTGACAGTCGGGACCCACCTGGTCGAAGCGTACGTAGCGTTATCATTCTGGTCGCGAACGTGTACGTACATATATACTGGTGGATGTAGAGGCGCGCACGTGTCGTAGTAGAGGCGCGCACGTAGCATGTACACGTACGTACAGCGGCCAGGCTGCAAGAAATAAAATACGGCCACGTATGTGTACATACGGGCGGGGTCTTGAATGCCTACTCGCGCATACGTATGGCCAGGGCTCGTGTACATGGCTGGGTCGGAACAGAGAAACAGCGTCGTCCTCGTGTTCATGGGGAGGCAACGGAATGCGTCGTGTTCATGGGGAGGCAACGGAATGCGTTGTGTTCATCGGGAGGCAACGGAACGCGTGGGAGCCAACCGGCTGGGTCAGAACGGAATGCGTCGTCGTGTTCATCGGAAGGGCTTGGACGGAACAGGCGATGGAAACGTGGCCTGGTGTATCGCAGAACGGAGGAAACGGCCTTGTCTTCGACCGGCCACGTTCGAAACGGGATCCTGTTCATCGCGAGGGGTCTGGCGTACCGCAAAACGGAGGAAACGGACCTCCTACGGTCGAAACGGGGGTCCTGTTGATCGGGAGGGGTGTGGCGTACCGCAAAACAGACGAAACGGACTTGTGTTGGAGCGCTACGGTCGAAACGGGGGTCCTGTTGATCGGGAGGGGTGTGGCGTACCGCAAAACGGATGAAACGGACTTGTGTTGGAGCGCTACGGTCGAAACGGGGGTCATGTTGATCGGGAGGGGTGTGGCGTACCGCAAAACGGATGAAACGGACTTGTGTTGGAGTACTACGGTCGAAACGGGGGTCCTGTTCATCAGGAGGGGTGTGGCGTACCGCAAAACGGGACTCCACGGGATACTGTTCATCTCCATCGTCGACCTCCTCCAGCCTCCATGGGCTCCTGTTCATCCAGCCTCCACCGCGCTACTCCACCTGCTACTGTTCAACCACCCCTCCACGGGCACCCCTCCACCGTCTACGGTTCATCCAGCCCTCCACGGGGTCGTCCTGTTCATCCAGCCCTCCACACCACGGGGTCCTGTTCATCCAGAGGCAACGCCACCGCTCACTGTTCATCCAACCCCCCCCCCCCGCCCCGCAACGCTCACTGTTCATCCAGTGAGGAAGCATCGATCGGCTTCAGTTAGCAGCAGTAGCGAAGGAATCGCTCGATCGGGTTCAGTTAACAGCCATCGATCGATCGCTTGGGTTCAGTAACGCGTAGCCTGCAGTGCAATCGCTCGGGTTCAGTTAGAGCCCCACGCCTTGCTCGGGTTCAGTTAGAGCCAACGCCTCGCACACACGCGCGTACGTGTACAAGAGAAACGCGCATCGCTCGGCCCCCGACCTCCCACCGTTACCGGGAACTCCCCGAAATTTTCCTCGCCCTCGCTTCTACCACGGTTTTTTCCGTCATGGACGGCCCAAAGAATGTCATGCAGCTGCGTCTCCGGCCCGCCCAGGACGAAAAGCCCATTTTCTGTCATGGTTTTTTGTCATAGAAGTAGGAGCCCATCACATCTATGATGATACCGGGTTTTGTCACAATTATCGTCATAGAAGTGTCATATGTATGACAGAAAAAAGTTTCGTTCGGCCCAAAATGTCACAGATGTGTCTTTTCTTTGTAGTGTTGGAGTCTAGGAAAGAGCATGGCAGCCCATATCACCATGGGACGCATTGGGGAAGTTTACCACAAGGATCTCAAGGATACTATTTACCAGATTTGTGGGCGCCAAGATGAGCAATGGGAGATGATCAGCACCAGGAAGGACAGATCAATTGCAGCATTCATCCAGGAGTTAAACCAACACATTCGTCGCCAGGAGAACCAGATGTGTGCTGGCATGATAGATCTGAAGAAGGCTATGACCAAGATCAGGGAGCTGGAAGAAGAACTCAAGTCTACACGCTATGGATATGAGGAGGAAATTGCGACACTCGTAGAGAAGAATGATGATCTGAAGAAGAAGCTAAAAGTATTCATGGGATTTCCCGCGACTGGAGGAGAAGACGGAGATTGCACTTGCCCGAGAACTACATCATCATCGATGACACGACTCGGACCCAGACGATAGCGATGATAACTTTGTTGATGAAGCTGGAGCAGATATCATGGAGTCTTCTACCGATCAATTTTTCTAGTCGACCACCATAACAGTAGTAGTATTCCCCCATGTATATAGTATAGTCCAAGCACTTTTGTAACAATAGTTAGATTGTTGTATGCCCTTGTTTGATTGATTGAAGTGATATTGATTGTGTTTGTCTCATGTGCATGTGGGTAGTGTTTTTTCTCTATAGACCTCATTCTATTCTGTATTCTCATCTTTTCTAAACCCTCAGATGCCTCTGAGACGTGACAATGGATTTGCTTTTCCACCGGAGCTCACTCAGTTGATCCAGCAGCAGAATGCATTGATGCAGATGCTAGTCCAGAATCAGAATCAGGGGAACAACAACAACAACAACAACAACAACAACAACAACAACAACCCACCACCACCACCACTTGTTGATCACTTAGCCCGTTTCTTGAGGCTGAATCCGCCGGTGTTCTCTAGTAGCACCGAGCCGATAGTTGCAGATGATTGGCTCCGCAAGATGGGAAGGGAGTTGACCACTGCAGGATGCACAGATGCGGAGAAGGTGCGTTTTGCCGCACATCAGCTTGATGGATCCGCAGCATCATGGTGGGAGAATTTCACAGCCACTTATCCTATCGACACTGTCACATGGGACTAGTTTCAGCAGGCTTTCCGTACTGCTCATGTTTCAGCAGGAGCTATGGCCATATAGAAGCGTGAGTTTCGCAACTTGCGCCAAGGAGGACGTACTATTGGCCAGTATGTGGATGACTTTAGTAAGCTAGCACGTTATGCCCCAGATGACGTTGCTACCGATGCAGCTAAGCAGGAGAAGTTTCTGGAAGGACTGAATGATGAGCTGAGCATGCAGTTGATGGTGGCAACCTTCAACAACTACCAAGAGTTGGTAGATAGAGCTCTCATGATTGAAGGGAAGCAGCAGCAGATTGATAGCCGCAAGAGGAAGTATGGACAAGGGAAATACAATTCCGGAGCTGAGCAGAAACCTCGTTTTACCCCGAACTCGGGAGGACCTTTTCAGCATACCCATGGAGGAGGGAGTTCGCACAACCATAGTGGCCCCAAGAATGGCAATGGGAATGAAGGAAGCAACGGACAGAATCGTACCAACCCATCAACACCAGCCAAGAGGGATCTAAGCCACATTACCTGTTTCAAATGCCAGAAGACTGGACATTATGCCACTGAATGTCCTGAAGCTAAGAATGGAAACGGTAATGGAAGCTCTGGGAAGAAGCCTAACCCTTTCAACAAGGGACAGGTGAACCATGTTAGCGTGGAGGAGGTTGAAGCCCAGCCAGATGCAGTAATAGGTAAGTTTTTGGTTAAGTCATTTACTGCAATCGTTCTTTTTGATACTGGTGCATCGCATTCATACATATCAAGGGGATTTGTGGATAAGTATAAACTGCCGACCCAAGCCCTTAGGTCACCCATGTTAGTAACCTCGCCAGGAGCAGAGTATATGGCTAGTCTATGGTGTGATCGGTTACCATTAAGAATTGGTAACTACGTGTTTCCCTCAGACCTAATAGTATTGGAATAGCAAGGATTGGATGTGATATTAGGCATGGATTGGTTATCAAAGTACGGAGGGAACATTGAATGCGCCAGTAAGTCAATTTTTCTTACCACCCCAGAAGGAAGAAGGATCAAGTATGTATCCCGGCATGTGCCGAAGAGGACTCAAGTAAATTCCTTATCAGGAGTTGTACAGGAGGAAGTACCAGTGGTGAAGGATTTTCCTGACGTATTTCCAGAAGAGTTGCCAGGCATGCCACCAGATAGAGACATTGAGTTTTTGATTGATCTTTTGCCAGGCACAGGGCCGATATCTAAGAGACCGTACAGGATGCCCGCAAAATATTTGGAGGAAATTAAGAAGCAGATTAAGGAGTTACTGGATAAAGGCTATATTCGCCCAAGTTCGTCACCTTGGGGATCGCCAGTGCTTCTAGTGGAGAAGAAGGACGGATCATTGAGAATGGTTGTTGATTATCGAGGATTGAATGAAGTGACAATCAAGAATAAGTACCCACTGCCGATGATCAATGACTTGTTTGACCAATTGCAAGGAGCTAAGGTATTTTCCAAGATCGATCTGCGATCAGGATACCACCAGCTGAAGATTCGAGAGCAGGATATACCTAAGACAGCTTTTACCACCAGGTACGGGCTCTATGAGTATACCGTTATGTCATTTGGTCTGACTAATGCACCTGCCTATTTCATGAACATGATGAACAAGGTGTTTATGGAGTTTCTGGATAAGTTCATCGTGGTGTTCATTGATGACATTTTCGTCTACTCGAAGAATGAAGAGGAGCATAAGGAGCATTTGCGTTTGGTACTGGGGAAGCTCAGAGAACATCAGCTATATGCCAAATTCAGCAAGTGTGAGTTTTGGTTGAAGGAAGTTGGATTCCTCGGACATGTTATATCCGGAGAAGGAATAGCAGTAGACCCCACCAAGGTTGTCACTGTGACAAATTGGGAAGCCCCCACATCAGTTGGAGAGATCCGGAGTTTTCTTGGACTCGCAGGATATTACCGGAGGTTCATTGAGAATTTCTCAAAGATTGCCAAACCCATGACGGAGTTGTTGAAGAAGGACACCAAATTCAAATGGACTGAGGAATGTGAGTCCAGTTTCCAGGAGTTGAAGAAACGTTTGGTTACATCACCGGTGTTGATTCTGCCAGATCAGCGCAAGGATTATGAAGTGCATTGTGACGCTTCCCGTCGAGGACTTGGAGCAGTGCTTATGCAGGAGGGAAGAGTTGTTTTGTATGCCTCACGACATCTTAAAACCCATGAGTTGAATTATGCTACCCATGATTTGGAGTTAGCAGCCGTAGTGCATGCATTGAAGACATGGAGACATTTTCTCATCGGAAACCATTGTGAGGTGTACACGGATCACAAGAGTTTGAAGTACATCTTCACACAGAAGGAGTTGAATCTCAGGCAAAGGAGATAGTTAGAGCTCATTAAGGATTATGATATGAGATTGCATTATCACCCCGGAAAGGCTAATGTAGTAGCCGATGCGTTGAGCCGCAAGAGCCGGGTCAACACACTCAGGACCGGAGAGTTACCAAAGGAGCTAGCCGAGGATCTTCGCGAGCTATGTTTGGAGATAGTTCCGAGAGTCTATGTAGCAGCATTGAAGATTCAGTCTACTTTGATGGATAAGATCAGAGAAGCTCAAAAGACGGACAAGGAGATTGCCGAGATAAAGGAGAAGATGAGCAAAGGAAAAGCTAAGGGATTTCGTGAGGATGAGCATGATACCTTATGGTTTGAGGACCGCGTTTATGTGCCTAATGACCCGGAGATCAGGAAGTTGATTCTGCAAGAGGCTCATGATTCACCGTATTCGATTCACCCAGGAAATACCAAGATGTATCTGGATTTGAAGGACACTTTCTGGTGGACCGGAATGAAGAAGGATATTGCGGAGTATGTAGCAGTTTGTGATGTATGTCAGAGAGTGAAAGCAGAGCATCAGAAGCCAGCAGGATTACTACAGCCATTGCCGATACCCGAATGGAAGTGGGATAAGCTAGGCATGGATTTTATCATAGGATTGCCCAGGACTCGTCTAGGCTATGACTCGATATGGGTTGTAGTCGATCGTTTGACGAAGGTAGCTCATCTCATCACAGTGAAGACCACTTACACAAGTGCTAAGTTGGCAAAGATATGCATGACCAGGATCGTATGTCTGCATGGAGTTCCGAGGACCATTGTATCAGATAGAGGAACCCAGTTTACCTCAAAGTTCTGGAATCAGTTGCACAAAACTTTGGGTACCAGGCTAGAGTTCAGCACAGCCTTTCATCCGCAGACAGATGGACAGACCGAGAGAGTCAATCAGATTTTGGAAGACATGCTAAGAGCTTGTGCGCTAGATTATGGATCTAGTTGGGACGACAATTTGCCATATGCAGAGTTCTCTTACAACAACAGTTACCAATCTAGCTTGAAGATGGCCCCTTTCGAAGCTCTGTACGGAAGGAGGTGCAGGACACCGTTGTTGTGGGATGAAGTTGGAGACCGTCAGTTGTTTGGACCAGATTTGATTAAAGAGTCTGAAGAGAAGGTGAAGTTAATTCGCGATAGACTCAAGGTAGCCCAGTCCAGGCAGAAGAGCTATGCAGATTCTAAACACAAGGAGACAGTATACGAAGTCGGAGACAGAGTTTATCTTCGTGTGTCCCCACTTCGAGGAGTTAAGCGTTTTGGAGTTAAGGAAAAGTTAGCGCCACGTTTTGTGGGACCATACAAAGTTTTGGAGCGTATGGGAGAAGTTGCTTACAAGTTGGAGTTGCCCGAAGGATTGTCGGGAGTTCATGATGTGTTCCACGTTTCCCAGTTGAAGAAGTGCCACGCAGAGATGGCTGACATACCGCTGAGAGATACAGTGCCACTGGAAGCGATTCAGTTGGATATTGATTTGACTTACGAGGAGAAACCAGTCAAGATTCTCGAATATGCCAGCCGAGTCACCCGCAGCAAGGTTATTAAGTTTTTGCAAAGTTCAGTGGAGCCACCATACCGAGGATGAAGCCACCTGGGAGCGAGAAGAAGATCTACTGAAGGACCACCCTCACCTATTTTCTAGCCAACCCGAATCTCGAGGGCGAGATTCATCTTAAGGGGGTAGGTTTGTAACATCCCAAATTTTCAATTTGGAATGTTATACATTAGATCATCATTGCATATCATATTTTATTGCATTTTGTTTTGATCCTAGGAATTCTACGCAACTCAAGGACCCACGGAGAGAGTTGGGGATTTCGTTATTTTCTTATTTGAGTTTTTCTCAAAATTTGAAAAGAGGATCAATTGATTTTAATTATTTTATCTTCGAATATTTCTATTATAAAAATAAGAGAGAGGGAATAAAATGACTCTCCCAAAATAAAGAAATATTGAGGATTTAATAATAGAATCAAATAAGATTTTATTTCAGAGTTTTATCGCTATTTTATTTGAATTAGGAAAAAATGTGTGTTTTTTCAAAATTGCATTTAGGGCCCAAATAAATGTTCATCTTGTCCGGCTTATTTTTAGAGGATGACAAAAATTTATTTCAGTATTTTTGGAGTCCGTTTAGTATTTCTTTTATTTGTTTTTCTGTGCGAAATTAATTTAAAAAAATGAACCGACCTACCGGGCCGTGTCCGTCCCGGACTCCTGGCCCAGCCGGCCTTATAAGCCGGGAGGCCCGAGCCGCCAGCCCCCCCCCCCCCCCGAAACCCTAGCCCCGCCCCCGATCCACCGACTGCCGCCGCCGCCAGCCGCCGCCCGCGCCGCCCCCGAGCCGCCCGCGCCGGCGCCAAGTCCCGCCGCCGCCGTCGGAGCCCCGCGCCGGAGCCGCCGCCGCCGCGTTCCGCCGCCCCGCCGCCGCCGCCGTCGAGGTAGCCGCGGGAGTTCGCCGTCGCCGCCGGCGGTTTTCTTTAGAAAACCGAAACCGCCCGGTTTTTTTAAGAACTGTGGTTTATTTTTTAGATCGGTTTAGTTTTTTTCGGTTTATTTATTTTGTGGACATTCGTCCGTACGTTCGTTTTAACAGACGGTTTTCATCGTTTAGCCGCAGACAGCGAACGTTTGTTAGTTAGCCTGTTCGTCCGTTTTTCTTTTTCTCGGATTTTCCGCGATTATTTCCGATCGCGATTTCTGATCCGATCTTCGTTTTAGTATAACTTTTCGCTCGTTTATCAGAATCAGGCGATTCAAGCGCCTAGAGTTTCGTCTTGAAACCCTCTTTCCATGTAACCAACTTAGACAAGTTTTTGCTCCTGTAAAATTTGACTTAGGTCCAGATTAGTAAAGAAAGCTTGTTTGTTTCGCCGTTTGACTTTCGTTGCTTCGTTTGATTTGATTCTTTTTGCAAACCGGAGTTCTGAAGTTGAACTTTCTGGTTAGATCTTGTATTTGAGTTTTACCCGTGCATTAGATGAGTGCTTATTATATACTTGTTTGTTTGTGATAGAGTACCCGGAGTGCGCCGCTTGCTACTACGAGTCTCTAGGTTTCACGGATCATCAGCAAGGCAAGTAACACTTTGAGCATACCTCTTTATTACCTAGTTTTATTGCATTAGATCAATCCTCAAAACAATTGCATGATTATCATCTGATTAATATGCGGGTTTGGGAAGTAGTTGAGGTAGAACCTATTACCTGTTTTATTATCAAACCTTTGGGAGTTACTTCTATGTTTGTTTATATTGCTATGCTATGCTAGTAGACGTGGATTGGGTGAGTGTATCCATGACAGATGTGAGATTGATTAAATAATGGTTTACTTAAGGTGGCAACTTTAATTCACATCTGGGTGGACTGAGGCACCTGGGAACCCAGTGTTGCCTGTATTTTTGGAAATCCCGGGGTACCGTGTGATTATCCTATGGACCGCCACCCAGGCTCAAAGGGATCATGAGATTATTCATGCTAGAAACTTCCATGTGCAGCCGCAAGCTACTATGGGCTCTAGCATAGTTGAGTATGTTGTGTGACCTCTTTCAGTGGTAGACTAGCAGATGTAGGGGATGTAGATTGGTATTATCTACCCAGAGTAAAGAGCTAACGCTTTTGAAAGACTGTGTCTCGGTCATCCGTTTCTCAAACACCTTGTAGTGCGAGAAATCAAACAGAGGAGATCGAGTCTTGCGGGGAAAAGTGCGCAAACCTCTGCAGAGTGTATAAACTAATCATGGTTAGCCGTGTCCCCGGTTATGGACGTTTTGAGTATCTAGTACCTGGATTATCATGTGAATCTCATCATGTTACTTAATTTGATTTTATTGGGTTAATGATGATGCTTAATTGGGATTGAGTTGGAGGAACCTTATCAATGTTTAACAACCACCATGATAGTTAAATAAAATTTATTCCTTTGCAGTAGGGAAAAATTGGCTTTATGCAAAACTGTAACCATAGAGCTTTACACCAGCCATATATGCATGTAGTGATAGCATTATTCTGTTCATTACTCTCTATGTGTTACATTGCCAGCATATTCCATGTGCTGACCCATTTTCGGGCAGCAACGTTCATGTTGTAGACTTTTCAGACGACGAGTAAGGTGCCTTAGGTCGTGATCTTATACTCAGTGATGCCGTTGGAGTTGATGGACTCGCTTATCTTCCAAGACTTCCGCTGTTATCGTTATTTAGATGGCCTTAAGACATATTTATTGTAATAAGTTCTCTTTTGAGACATTCGATGTAATAAGTGTGTGATTGCTACTCTGTTATAAATCCTTCGAGTATTGTGCGTGTCAGCATTACCGATCCAGGGATGACACTGATGCACAAAGATCAGACTCTTTGAGGTCTGGTCGCTACAGGATCCATGTGAAGTAGCTCGAGTGGCCTCCTTGTGGTCATGATGTTCTTCACGGGATGCCCTCCTCCGACCTGTTTACCTGCTTGACAAGCGCTGCAAAGTCTATCCTTATCAAATATGACATCGTTAACTCCAAGGATATGATTTCCTTTAATAAGCTTATCAAGGTTTCGCATGCCAACATGACCTAACCGTCTATGCCACAACCAACCTTTAGAGGATTTAGAAATTAAGCAAGTTCTAGGTTGGGCCTTTTTAGTGAAGTCAACATTGTAAAGATCACCTCTACGTATACCGGTAAAGACCATTTTATGATTATCTCTACGAAACACTTGGCAATCTACTTCAGTTAATAGGACATTGAAATCGAAATCAGCAAGTCTAGATACTGAAAGTAAATTGTATCCAAGAGATTCAACGAGCATGACATTTTGTACGGAGCTATCATGTGAGATGGCCACCTTACCGAGGCCAACCACCTTACCCTTTGAGTTATCCCCAAAAGTGACATACTTTCGAGGGTCGTCGTTTTCAGCAAGCTCACGAAACATATCTTTATCTCCGGTCATGTGATCGGTACATCCACTATCAAGAACCCATTACTTTCCTCCTGCCATGTATCCCCGAAGATTTGCCATAAGACCAAAGTGTCTCATTGCATCATCAAGATCAAAGTCACTATCATCATCCTCATCATAGTATCCATGTTCAACATCATCATGTGATGGATCAATTCCTAGAGAGGGTGATTCATTAGAATGAGTTTGACAATGATCTTCTTTATGAATTTTAATAGCTTCGGAAATAATATCACTAATAATTCCAACATCTCCTTTGGCACACATAAGATTTGTAAGCTCAAATAGACAATCACCAAACTTAGGGATCATTGGAATTCATCTTACTCAAGGCAATAGACTTATGAAGAATTTCATCTAGATTTTTCAAGGAATAATTCGAAAAACGTTCCTCAAGAAATTTCCATAAAGTGTAGGCACACTCAAGAGTAGGCAAACGTCCAATCAAGTTTCTAGGCAAACCTCTAGTGATAAGATTAACAGTTCTAAGATTGCGAATCATGTCAATCGACTCATCAAGGGTAGGATGCATAGGATCATTATGAGGTGCACAAGGACTAGTAATGTACTTGTTCAAATGATATTCATTGAAAATCACAAGCATCTCATTTTTCCACTCATGAAAGTACTCTCCATCAAGTATAGGCACTCTATGTCTAAGACTCCGCAAAGTAGACTCATTCATCTTCCTCCAATGGTGTTTAAACCAAATCAATGGAGACCAAAGCTCTGATACCAATTGAAAGGATCGAGAAGAGGTGTCTAGAGGGGGGTGAATAGACACAAAGCAAGAAAAGTTGCAGTTTTTAATTTCTTTAAGTTGAAGTGGAGTTTTGGCACAAGTTTAACATTCACAATACATATCAAGCAAGCATGCAAAGAGTATATGAGCAGCGGAAAGTAAAGCATGCAATTTGCAAGAATGTAAAGGGATGGGATTGGAGTGTGCAAACGCAATTTGGAGACACAGAGATTTTTGAGCCGTGGTTCCGATAGGTGGTGCTATCGTACATCCATGTTGATGGAGACTTCAACCCACGAAGGGTAACGGTAGCGCAAGTTCACGGAGGGCTACACCCACGAAGGGTCCACGAAGAAGCAACCTTGTCTATCCCACCATGGTCGTCGCCCACGAAGGACTTGCCTCACTAGGGGTAGATCTTCATGAAGTAGGCGATCTCCTTGCCCTTACAAACTCCTTGGTTCAACTCCACAATCTTGACGGAGGCTCCCAAGTGACACCTAGCCAATCTAGGAGACACCACTCTCCAAGAAGTAACAACTGGTGTGTTGATGATGAACTCCTTGCTCTTGTGCTTCAAATGATAGTCTCCCCAACACTCAATTCTCTCTCATAGGATTTGGATTTGGTGGAAAGAAGATTTGAGTGGAAAGCAACTTGGGGAAGGCTAGAGATCAAGATTTATGTGGTAGGAATGGAGTATCTTGGTCTCAACACATGAGTAGGTGGTTCTCTCTCAGAAAATGAATGCTGGAAGTGTAGGCACGTTCTGATGACTCTCTCCACTAATGAAGAGTGGGTGGAGCGGTATATATAGCCTCCACACAAAATCTAACCATTACACATAATTTACCAAACTCGGTGGGACCGAATCGTGAAACTCGGTCGGACCGATTCTGGAAATAATGTGACCGTTAGGATTTTTGATGGGACCGACATGTCATCTCGGTGGGCCCGATACGGTTAGGGTTAGGGCATAACGTAATCTCAGTGAGACCAATTACACAAACTCGGTGAGACTGATTTTGGTAATAGACACACAGAGGGTTGGTCAGGCAAACTCGATGGGACCGATTCGCTCATCTCGGTTAGACCGAAATGTTATGAAGAGGAACCGAGAGTTTGCATTGTAATCTCGGTAGGACCGATTACACAAACTCGGTGAGACCGATTTTGGTAATGGACATACACAGAGAGATTACAATCCCATCTCGGTGAGACCGAGATCCCTATCGGTGAGACCGAAAAGACTAGGGTTTTGAGGCAGTGGCTATGTCATGAGAACTCGGTGGTGCCGGATGGAAAGATTCGGTAGGGCCGAGTTTGACTTTTGGTTTGGGATATATGTGGGTGTGAGAAAGTGGTTGAGGGCTTTGGAGCTTATCACTAAGCACTTTGAGCAAGCAAGCCATTAAGCAACACCTCATCCCCTCTTGATAGTATTGGCTTTTCCTATAGACTCAATGTGATCTTGGATCACTAAAAGTAAAATGTAGAATCTTGTGCTTTGAGCTTGAGCCAATCCTTTGTCCTCAACAACTTGAAGGGGTTCCACATCCTCTAGTCCATGCCACTCCATTGTTGAACTTATCTAAAACATACTAGGTAAAAGCATTAGTCCAACAAGAGATATGTTGACATTAATTACCGAAATCACCCAGGGAGCACTTGTGCTTTCACATCAACCTGCACCGAGGGAGAAGGCGAGTCGGGTGCGGCGTTAACACGCAGCAAGGCGATCACGCGAGGTGAAGGCGCCACCGATGGGCCGAGCGAGGCGACTGCTGGGGCCGCCGATGGGTCGTGCAAAGGGGCAGCCGACCGTGCAGGGGACGTGCATGTCCCATCCATGTCGATCACCGGGGAGGGCGACGCGTCGGCCGCGTGTGGACGCGGAGCAACAGACGGGTTGGGCGTGCGTCGGGCGGGGGGCGTGCATGCACCATGCACGTCGGTCCCCTGGGATGGAGGCACGTCAGCCGCGGTATCCTGCACAGAAGGAGCATGGCCTGGAACGGGCGAGTTAGTAGTCAAATAGGACAGGTCATATTTGCGCAGATGGTCACCCGTAGTCGGTTTATTGGAAGGAAAAGAGAGAACATCAGCCAAGGAGGAGACATATACGGTGACCCCAGGGGTGGCGTAGCTAAAAACAGACTCGTCGAAAACAACATCACGAGAGATGTATATGCGTCCCGTGGAACAATCGAGACACATGTATCCCTTATGCATCGGACTATGACGTGGCCAAGGCACCCAGCCCATAGGAGGAGATCTGGATGCGCCAACGGTCATGTGTACCTTGGCTGTGTCATGGTGATCGCAACACCAAATTTTTCCACGCACAAGCTGCCATGAGAAGACGCATTAACAAGATAGATGGGCTCACGTGTGTGGACGCCTCTATCTGTCAAACGTTGGACGAGGATTGAAGTAAGTCCAAAAGTTTTTTCAATCATTGTACACATCTCAGGGATTCAACTCTCTGGATGAGCTTATTGATTTTGTTCCACCCCGGGTGATGGAGCAAATGAACGCACACATTGATATGCCGTACACAGCTCAAGAGGTGAAAACAGCACTATTCCAAATGGCGCCATCGAAAGCTCCGGGAGTGGATGGTTTTACCACGGGGTTCTTCCAGAGACACTGGTCTCTTCTCAAGGATGATATTATCCTGGCGGTCTTGGGGTTCCTGAATGGAGGCGAGCTGCCGGAGGGTATGAACGACGCGTCCATCACTCTCATCCCAAAGGTACAACACCCGCAACGCATGAACCAGTACAGACCTATTTCCCTTTGTTCTGTCCAGTACAAAATTGCAGCAAAGTGCATGGTCAACAGAACAAGAGGCTTTCAAGATGATATCGTGAGTGAGGAGAAAAGCACCTTTGTGCCGGGGCGACTCATCACTCATAATGTGCTCATTGCACATGAGAGCATACATGTAATGAAGAGAAGGGAAATGGGGAAGAACTCTGTGTGTGCAGTCAAACTTGACATAATGAAGGCATATGACCGTGTAGAATGGGATTATCTTGAAGGGATTATGTCAAAGCTGGGCTTCAGTGTCTCTTTTATCCGGCTGATTATGAAATGTGTCACATCAGTCCCATTCTAATTTCGTGTGAACGGTGAGCTCTTGCCATACTTCACCCCATCTAGGGGCTTGCGGCAAGGCTGCCCCGCTTCACCTTACCTATTCCTACTCTGTGCAGAAGGCTTCACAACCTTACTCAATAGGTTAGGAGGCGCCAATGTAGACAGAGGGATCCGTGTCAGTATTCACTCTCCATGGATCAACCACCTGCTTTTTGCAGATGACAGCCTGATACGTCTCCAACGTATCTATAATTTTTGATTGTTCCATGCTATTATATTACCTGTTTTGGATGTTTATGGGCTTTATTTTACACATTTATATCATTTTTGGGACTAACCTACTAACCGGAGGCCGAGCCTGTATTGCTGTTTCTTGCCTATTTCAGTATCTCGAAGAAAAGGAATATCAAACGGAGTCCAAACGGAATGAAACCTTCGGGAGCGTGATTTTTGGAACGAACGTGATCCAGAGGACTTGGAGTGCAAGCCAAGAAGCAGCCGAGGTGGCCACGAGGGTGGAGGACGCGCCCACCCCTACAGGGCACGCCCCCCTGTCTCGTGGGCCCCTCGGGCAGCCACGAACCTACTTCTTCCTCCTATATATACCCACGTACCCCGAAAACATCCAGGGAGCCAACGAAAAACAATTTCCACCACCGTAACCTTCTTTATCCGCGAGATCCCATCTTGGAGCCTTCGTCGGTGCTCCGCTGGAGGGGGAATCGACCCCGGAGAGCTTCTACATCAACACCATAGCCACTCCGATGAGTTGTGAGTAGTTTACCACAGACCTTCGGGTCCATAGTTATTAGCTAGATGGCTTCTTCTCTCTTTTTGGATCTCAATACCATGTTCTCCCCCTCTCTTGTGGAGATCTATTTGATGTAACTCTTTTTCGGTGTGTTTGTCGAGATCCGATGAATTGTGGGTTTATGATCAAGTTTATCTATGAGAAATATTTGAATCTCCTCTGAATTCTTTTATGTATGATTGAGTTATCTTTGCAAGTCTCTTCGAATTATCAGTTTGGTTTGGCCTACTAGATTGATCTTTCTTGCAATGGGAGAAGTGCTTAGCTTTGGGTTCAATCTTGCGGTGTCCTTACCCAGTGACAATAGAGGTTGCAAGGCACGTATTGTATTGTTGCCATCGAGGATAAAAAGGTGGGGTTTATATCATATTGCTTGAGTTTATCCCTCTACATCATGTCATCTTTCTTAATGCGTTACTCTGTTCTTATGAACTTAATACTCTAGATGCATGCTGGATAGTGGTCGATGTTTGGAGTAATAGTAGTAGATGCAGGCAGGAGTCGGTCTACTTGTCACGGACGTGATGCCTATATACATGATCATGCTTAGATAATCTCATAATTATTCGCTTTTCTATCAATTGCTCGACAGTAATTTGTTCACCCACCGTAATACTTATGCTATCTTGAGAGAAGCCACTAGTGAAACCTATGGCCCCCGGGTCTATCTTTTATCATATAAGCTTTCAATCTACTTTTATTTGCATCTTTACTTTTCCTATCTATATTATAAAATACCAAAATATATTTATCTTATCATACTATCTCTATCAGATCTCACTTTCGCAAGTGGTCGTGAAGGGATTGACAACCCCTTTATTGCGTTGGTTGCGAGTTCTTTGTTTGTTTGTGTAGGTGCGTGGGACTTTTGAGGAGCCTCCTACTGGATTGATACCTTGGTTCTCAAAACCTGAGGGAAATACTTACGCTACTATTGCTGCATCACCCTTTCCTCTTCAAGGAAAACCAACGCAAGCTCAAGACGTAGCACAGCCTCATTTTCATGCAATCTAAGGTGGAGAATGCTCTCAGACTTAACAATATTCTGAAGGTTTATGGCGGGTGCTCGGGACAATGCGTGAATAAGGAAAAGAGCTCCATTCTTTTCAGTCCGAACACACCGGAACCTGTCAGAGCAGCATTGAAAGGAACCCCAGGTATATCGGTCGAGGCCTTCAACGAGAGATATTTGTGCTTACCGACTACGGTTGGGCGTATCACATCGGGCACCTTTGATTATATTGGTGAACGAGTGAGGTCCAGAATGAATGGAGGAACCGAACATTTGGTTTCGTGTGCAGCAAGAGAGATGTTGGTAAATTCAGTGGCCCAATCTATACCGACATTCACAATGAGCTGCTTCAAACTGACCAAGAAAATTTACAAAGGAATATCCTCGCTAATGGCGAAGTACTGGTGGAGCAACTCCATCGATAGGCGTTCCATGCACTGGACAGACTGGAAATCCCTCTCAGTCCCAAAGTGCAAGGGAGGAATGGGTTTCCGAGATTTGGATGAAGGAAATATGCCCTAGAGGCAATAATAAAGTTATTCTTTATTTCCTTAATTCATGATAAATGTTTATTATTCATGCTAGAATTCTATTAGCTGGAAACTTAGTACATGTGTGAATACATAGACAAAACATATAGTCCCTAGTATGCCTCAAGCTACTTGACTAGCTCGTTAATCAAAGATGGTTATGTTTCCTAAGCATAGGCATGTGTTGTCATTTGATGAACGGGATCACATCATTAGGAGAATGATGTGATGGACATGACCCATCCGTTAGTTTAGCATTATGATCGTAACAGTTTCTTTGCTACTGCTTTCTTCATGACTTATACAAGTTCCTCAGACTATGAGATTATGCAACTCCCGAATATCGGAGGAACACTTCGTGTGCTACCAAACGTCACAACGTAAATGGGTGATTATAAAGGTGCTCTACAGGTGTCTCCAAAGGTGTTTGTTGATTTGGCATAGATCAAGATTAGGATTTGTCACTCCGTGTTTCAGAGAGCTATCTCTGGGCCCTCTCGGTAATACTCATCACTATAAGCCTTGCAAGCATTGTAACTAATGAGTTAGTTGTGGGATGAAGTATTACAAAACGAGTAAAGAGACTTGGCAGTAACGAGATTGAACTAGGTATGATGATACCGACGATCGAGTCTCGGGCAAGTAACATACCGGTGACAAAGGGAACAACGTATGTTGTTATGCGGTTTGACTGATAAAGATCTTCGTAGAATATGTAGGAACCAATACGAGCATCTAGGTTCCGCTATTGGCTATTGACTGGAGACGTGTCTCGGTCATCTCTGCATACTTCTCGAACCCGTAGGGTCCGCACGCTTAACGTTCGACGACGATTGGTATTATGAGTTTATGTGATATGATGTACCGAAGGTTGTTCGGAGTCCCGGATGTGATCACACACATGATGAGGAGTCTTGAAATGGTCGAGACAGAAAGATTGATATATTTGACGACTATATTCGGACACCAGAAGCGTTTCGGAGAAGTTTCGGATAAAACCGGAGTGCCGAAGGGTTATCGGAACCCTCGGGGGAACTAATGGGTCTCGATGGGCCTTAGTGGAGAGAGAGGGGGCGGCCAGGGCTAGGCCGCGTGCCCCTCCCCCTTGAGTCTGAATAGGACAAGGAAGGAGGGGGCGGCGCCCCCCTTTCCTTCCCCCTCTCCCTCTCCTTCCTTCCCCCTCTCTCCCTTTAGGTGGAAACCTACTAGGACTTGGAGTCCTAGTAGGATTCCCCTCTTGGGGGCGCGCCAAGGAGGGCCGGCTGGCCTCCCCTCTCCTCCTTTATATACGGGGAGGGGGGTACCCCATAGACACACAAGTTGATCAAGTTGATCTTTTAGCCGTGTGCGGTGCTCCCCTCCACAGATTTCCACCTCAGTCATATCATCGTAGTGCTTAGGCGAAGCCCTACGCTGGTAACTTCATCATCACCGTCACTACGCCGTTGTGCTGATGAAACTCTCCCTCCACCTCACTTGGATCTAGAGTTCGTGGGACGTCACCGAGCTGAACGTGTGCAGACCGCGGAGGTGCCGTACCTTCGGTGCTAGGATCGGTCGGATCGTAAAGACGTACGACTACATCAACCGCGTTGTCATAATGCTTCCGCTTTCGGTCTACAAGGGTACGTAGACAACACTCTCCCCTCTCGTTGCTATGCATCACCTAGATAGATCTTGCGTGATCGTAGGAATTTTTTTTGAAATTACTACATTCCCCAACAGTGGCATCCGAGCCAGGTCTATGCGTAGATGTTATATGCACGAGTAGAAAACAAAGAGTTGTGGGCGATAATAGTCATACTGCTTACCAGCATGTCATACTTTGATTCGGCGGTATTGTTGGATGAAGCGGCTCAGACCAACATTACGCGTACGCTTACGCGAGACTGGTTGTACCGACGTGCTACGCACACAGGTGGCTAGTGAGTGTCTGTTTCTCCAACTTTAGTTGAATCGAGTGTGGCTATGTCCGGTCCTTGTTGAAGGTTAAAACAGCACACTTGACGAAAAATAGTTATGGTTTTTGATGCGTAGGTAAGAACGGTTCTTGCTAAGCCCGTAGCAGCCACGTAAAACTTGCAACAACAAAGTAGAGGACGTCTAACTTGGTTTTACAGGGCATGTTGTGATGTGATATGGTCAAGACGTGATGATATATAAATTGTTGTATGAGATGATCATGTTTTGTAAAAGTTATCGGCAACTGGCAGGAGCCATATGGTTGTCGCTTTATTGTATGAAATGCAATCGCCATGTAATTGCTTTACTTTATCACTAAGCGGTAGCGATAGTCGTAGAAGCAATAGTTGGCGATGGTGATCATGACAGTGCTTTGGAGATGGGGATCAAAGGCACAAGATGATGATGGTCATATCATATCACTTATATTGATTGCATGTGATGTTTATCCTTTATGCATCTTATTTTGCTTAGTTAGCATTATAAGATGATCTCTCACTAAATTTCAAGGTATAAGTGTTCTCCCTGAGTATGCACCATTGCGACAGTTCGTCGTGTCGAGACACCACGTAATGATTTGGTGTGATAAGCTCTATGTTCACATACAGGAGCAATTGGTAGCCCCCAAGGGCCGGCTCATTATGATGTGATGAGTCGGGTCTTCAATAAGGCTAGTAAAAATGACTCTGCATTAGCCCCCAAGTGTCATGGTGCATGCTTGCAGCGACATGAGACTTGCATATTTGATGTAATCTCAACTTAAATAATGTAGCCCCCAAATATCGGGTCGTAAGTCTGCAGCGACTCGGGACTATTCCTTCCATTATAGAATAAATCATATCCATCGATAAAATAATATCTATTGCGTTAAAGCGACTTTGAAAACCTCAATCATAATACTGGTTATTGATAACCATAATAAAAATCCAGCCATGTTGGCTATTACAGATGTGAATAAGATAACCCAATGATTGATAAGCGCATGATTCCAATGGCGCAATCCAAATATATAATAGCGACTTATAGTCGAAAGCCAGGCCGGGTTAATAAACACCGGATGTTACCTTATCTCATACTGGCGACTTATAGTAAAAAACCAAGCCGGGTTAATAAACACCGGATAAATTATACTCATAAAGCATTATAAACCTAAAAAAGGCAAGAAGGATTTGAATAGTCATAATTGTGGTATTGCACCGATCAAGGGGGTTTAAGATTTGGTTCGAATACGACCAAAGCCCCCAAGTGATTTCCCTGGTGGCCTTATGCCTATCAAGAGGTATAGCTATGGTCAAGTGATTTCCCTGGTATTTCCCTGCTGGCTTTATGCCTATCAAGAGGTGTAGCTATGGTTCGAATACGACTAAGCCCCCAAGTGATTTCCCTGGTATTTCCCTGGTGGCCTTATGCCTATCAAGAGGTGTAGCTATGGTTCGAATACGACCAAGCCCCCAAGTGATATTGTGAGCTGTGCTCAAGGGGCACCTATGTTTGAGTTGTGCTTTTGCAACAGACTCTCTTTGGTCTCTTTAATTTTTCCTGAGAACTCGAACTTGCGAGAGATTATTCTTTTGAACCGGAAATGCTTAAACCGGATATTGAGAGCTTCAAAGCTTTGTGGGAGACAGCTTTCCCTTGAGCCGGATTTCAAACCGGAATCCTTCTTTTTAAGCCGGAAATTCTCTGATGGCCTTTAAATTTGCACCAATATGGCGGTTTAGGGTCCTGCATTAGATAACTTTTGCAAGCCGGAGTAATTACTTATTTAAAGAAAGCAATGTATAATATAAAAATATACTGGATGGATTTCACCTGATATGTTAGGCCAGCAATTATCCACCGCGGGGTTGATGATCACCCTGGTGAAGCTGAAATCAATCATGGCTGAGTTCGGCCGTGGCAGCAGGCAAATGAGTCAGCCATGGCATTGTAAGTCGGTGTGGACGGGTAAGTTGTTCTCCTCGTTACAAGCCGGTGCGGACGCGTGAACCAGCCGTCCGTTCATCGGGTAATATGACACGGAGGAAAACGCCGTTGTAGAACGTGCCAGTGCATGCTCTATCCCCGCAATATAACAATAATTTTACCTGTATATAAAAACACCAATAGGGCAGTATAATGGTGCTCAGAGGAATAAAAATGTACTGATAAAATATATAGAAAGGATAGCACCTGGTATTTTTATCGGATGATACTGATGGCGCAAACCAAGTTTAGATAACTAGACCGACCAGGCATCAAGATTTATGCTTATTGCCGCTGTCCGTTGGACAACTCAATGCAGGCGAACATTTGGCGCGGCCTCCGATTTGTTGATTGAACCATATACAATAATTTTACCCGGGTCCGCCGGATAACCTGATGTGTCCATGCAAACCAGACTCCCGGTTTAACAATTCAGTTCGTGTCATCCAGGGATCCAGTGCGTTGCGAGCGCTGGTACAACCTCTGCGTGCTTGCTTTACTGCTTTGTCTCTACGATCTTTCTTCGGACAGATTATGCCATTACACACGTAATGACCTCTGGTCTTATCGATCCGGAGATTGCAACTATTCATCGCACGGCAGACAGCCATTGAAAAATTATGACATGTTGGTCAGCGAGTGATCCCAACTCTTGTGGTGTGCAGTAGTAGTTGTGGCTGGCCTGTACGCATCTTCCATTATTTTAACCAGCATCGCATGCTCCTCCTTTGTTTTGATTTGCACCAGGTCATTAGATGCAGCTTGCGCTCAACCCCTTAGTCAGACCACACACATCCTGGTAGGGCCCGCTTGTTGGTAGCTTTATAGCATGTTCTTATCTCCTGCGAGGGCCACTTGTTTGACCGCTATTTCCATGGCAGCCGGCCCGGCAAGTTAGCAGAGGATTTGACGCGGAGGCCGGGTAAACCGCCCGGTGGCTTGGGAGACGAGCACGCGGGAACTGCGACCGGCGGCGGGTTGGAGTCCGCTGGCGAGCGGTGAGTCAAACGGGTCAGCGAGCCCCATCGATGGCCGGTCCACAGAGGCAGATGCGGACGGTGGTTGCATACGAGCATCGAAACAGACAGCTCGCAGGCGGGCCGCGGCTTGTGGCAGGGTGAACCACAACGGCAGCTCCTCGCGGTTCGACAACAGCGCGAGGTAGAACCGTAGCTCGAGACGAGGTGAAGCGGCGCTCAGCTTGCTGCGAGGCAGTGGCGGTTTAGGAAACGCGGCGGAGGAGAAGGAAAACTCCGGCTCGACGCGCGACAGAAGTGGCAGCTCATAGGTCCCTCGGCAAGGCGAAGAGCGAGCGGCTCGCGGCGACTTGAAGCGGTCTGAAAACACGGTGGGCGGCTGTTGCAGCGGAGCAGCATGCAGCCACGGGCGGCTCGCGACCGCGGATGCGAGGTGGAAGCAGCGCAGAGAAGCGGCAGTTTGCGCTGCTTCCACCTCGCATCCGCGGTCGCTAGTGTGTGGTTGCTCGCTAAGCATTGTTTTCAGATCGCTGTCTACATAACATATTATCTGTCATATGCTTGCAACAACAGGTAAACGAACTGACACATTTGCTCTTTTTGTTCAAATGTTCACAGGGGGTCCCAAAAAGAAGTAACACGCGTTCCTACCGTTGCAAGTGTCCCACAATGATATAGTTACTCCGATCAAATGACAACGGCTGCTACATAAGTGAGCACAGGCCATCACACAATCACTCACTGAAAGACTAGTGTATTGATTTTCCATTCTTGTTAGCACACTCTTTGTGACGTCCTCTCTTTTTCAGTATACCAGTTCAATAAAATGACTGTTGAGCTGCATTTGCAGATCAGTGCAGGGCGATGGAAGTAGCAATAGAGAAAGTGATGCCAGACACGACTCACCGTTGATGCAGTTGGTCATTTCATGGGGCTAAAAGCTCCAGAACGAAAACAAAAGCATGGTCGACAAATCACCAGCAGGAGTAAACTTCCGTATGTTGATCGTGGTGCAAAAAGCAAGAAGTACAGACCAACAGCAAATGCACAAGCTGAAAATGGATGCAGGACAAGTAAACAAACTCGCTTCTCCAGTATATGTCGAGAACCAGGGCACAAGATCGAGCACCACATGTCCACAACTGTGGCGTCAAAATGCTCGAAACTGTGGCGTCGGTGGTCACACAAAAAAACACCTGCAGCAAGCCTAGGGTTGTACTCCATGTTGAAAATGCTACCTTAGAGCCAAATGCAATTTGCGGGTGACGTCATTTAGATTCGGTGTTTTTGTTCTGTGTTGTTGAGGGCTCTGTAGCCATTCACTTTAACCGCAAGACTCTCTATTGTAATAATAACTGTCAGTGAAGAAGTAGTACGTGTTGTCTGTGGTCAGCTTGTCACTGTGGTTTGAATGTTTATCATGTACTCCCTCCGTCCCATAATATAAAAACGTTTTTCAAGCTGTGATTAAGACTTGCCTAATGTTGCAGTGTGCGTATGCATGCCCCCTTCTGTATTTCACTGCGTTCTTGTTTGAGAAATCAATCTGGTCTGGTGCCTTGTGTGAGGGGAGATTCAGTTTATTTTATATGTTCCCCACTTACAAATTGCTTGACATCATGTTCCTCTGCACCGCTGGGCAGTAGTAGCAGTAATTCAATACAGGTGAAGCCTTACAGGCGTCGACGCGGCCCCTGCTGTGTGCAATTGGCAGGAATCCTGTTAGTTTGATTTTCAAACCCTTTGAGAGCGATCCGTCAGAGTTAACCTTCTCTTTTTACACCTGCTTAGTTAAAAACAGACTTTCATTAATATTAGTTGCACAAACGAGAGTACATCACACGGCTTAAACTCGATCATTACAAAAGTACGCCATCAGCAACACCCTAGCTGCGCCTACACCATTACATACTTGGCTGCTAACCTATGATACAAATGTCATAATACACCCTAGCACCTTGATTCAGATTTGCTATCTTTTCTGCGGCTGCTATTTCTTGCTCCGATTTAGGGATCTATTGAGGAAC
Organism: Triticum aestivum; assembly: GCF_018294505.1. Taxonomy (NCBI): domain Eukaryota; kingdom Viridiplantae; phylum Streptophyta; class Magnoliopsida; order Poales; family Poaceae; genus Triticum; species Triticum aestivum. The sequence goes on along the minus strand of NC_057814.1, from coordinate 396,963 downwards.
AGTGTGCAACTAGGATTTGTTTCTTCGATTTGGGGATGGATTATTATAGACTGAGCCGCCACCAATTGAAGAGTTATAATGAAACTTGTATATTGATAATTGGGGGGAATACAAGAGATATATAAAGGCCTAAGTCACAAACCGACTTAGCCTGGGTTTCCTAAACCGAGTCACCTTAATCAACTTGTATTACAAGTCTAACATATAATCTAACATCCCCCCCAGTCTCAACTTGGGGTTCAACAACGTTGAGACTGAAACGAATATCGATAAATGCCGCAGTCCCGAGAGCCTTGGTGAAGATATCAGCAAATTGTGCTGTAGTGGGAACATGAAGAACACGGACTTGCCCCAAAGCAACTTTTTCTCGAACAAAGTGGATGTCAATTTCAATGTGCTTGGTATGCCGGTGCTGCACAGGATTGCTGGATATGTAGATAGCCGAAACATTATCACAATAAACAATAGTTGCTTGATGAATGGGGCGGTGCAGCTCCGAGAGCAATTGACGTAGCCAAACCGTTTCAGCAACAGTATGTGCGACCGCCCTATACTCAGCTTCAGCAGACGATCTTGAGACTGTAACCTGTCGCTTTGAAGACCAAGAAACCAAGTTGTTACCAAGAAAAACACAGTATTCGGACGTGGATCGACGAGTGTCTGGGCAACCAGCCCAGTCGGCATCGGAGTATGCTGTCAAAGTAGTAGGAGAGGAAGAATTGATGTGAAGACCATGGTCGAGGGTGCCTTTAAGATAACGAAGAATACATTTGATATGATTGTGATGAGGAACACGGGGATCATGCATGTAAAGGCAAGCTTGTTGGACAGCATAGGAAAGCTCCGGACGGGTGAGGGTGAGATACTGGAGAGCTCCAGTGAGACTTCGATAAAGCGTGGGATCGGAAAAGGGTTCACCAGCAGAAGAGAGTTTGAAGGTGGTGTCAATGGGTGTGCGAGAAGGTTGGCAATCGTGCATGCCCGCCTTGGAGAGGAGATCAAGAATATATTGACGTTGAGAGAGAAATAATCCGTTAGAATCACGGGTGACAGAGATGCCAAGAAAGTGATGGAGAAGACCAAGATCAGTCATAGAAAATTCATTGTTAAGAAGGGTAATGGTATGATTGAGAAAAGATTCGGAAGAGGCTGTAAGAACAATGTCATCAACATATAAAGGAAAATATGAAGTGTGAGAATTTTGGTGAAAGACAAAAAGAGAGGAATCGAAGAGAGAGGGAACAAAACCTAGGGTTTGAATAAAAGTGGAGAATCGTTGAAACCATGCCCGAGGGGCTTGTTTAAGACCATATAGGGATTTTTGAAGAAGACATACATGATTGGGAAGACTAGGATCCTCAAAGCCAAGGGGTTGCTGACAATAAACAGTTTCGTTGAGACTGTCATGGAGAAAGGCATTTTTGACATCAAGTTGATGAATGGGCCAAGAGGAAGAAACAGCAATGCTAAGAACAGTGCGAATAGTACTAGGTTTGACAACAGGTGAAAAGGTTTCATCATAGTCTATGCCATGTTGCTGAGAAAAACCACGACAAACCCACCTTGCTTTGTCACGAGCGAGGGAGCCATCGGAGTGAAATTTTTGGCGAAAAACCCATTTACCAGAAACTATGTTTGCACTATGGGGACGAGGAACAAGCTGCCATGTGTTATTTTGAAGCAAAGCTGTAAATTCATCTTTCATGGCGGCAGCCCATTGAGGATCAAGTAGGGCGGCTTTGTAGGATTTGGGAATAGGAGAGATAGAAGATGTAGCAACAAGACTAAGACGATCTTTGGGTTGAAGACGAAAACCGAACTTAGCGCGAGTACGCATGACATGATCGTTTGTGGGAGGGGGAATAGGAACAGTATGTGGGGGTAAACTAGGTGGAGAGGTGCCCGGCGCAGCGGAAGGATCGGACGCGGGGGAGTGAGCTGCCGTGGCAGCGTTTTCAGAAGAGTCTGTCGTGGCAGCGTTTTCGGAAATGTCTGTCGTGGCAGCGTTTTCAGAAAAGTCTGCCGTGGCAGCGTTTTCCGGTATTTCATGTGTCACGGCAGGGGATGGGTTGGGTGTTGGCACGACATTGGCAGAGTTAGGGGTGGCGACAATGGGGTTGTAGAGGAGGGGATTTAGCGTGCGAGAGGGAGAAGGAGGAGTGGCCGGTGGTGCAGAATGGGTAGATGATCGAGAAGAGAAGGGAAAGACGGTTTCGTGGAAAAGTGACATGACGGGAGATGTGGACACGACCAGTAGTGAGATCAAGACAACAAAATCCTTTATGTTCATTGGAGTATCCGAGAAAAACGCAGGGAAGAGATCGAGGGGCCAATTTGTTGGGAGAGGTGGCGTAGATGTTTGGAAAACATAGACAGCCAAACACACGGAGCTTAGTGTAGTTTGGATGACTAAGAAAAAGAGAGTAAAAAGGAGTTGTTGTTGGATTGACAGAAGAGGGTCCGATGTTAAGAAGATAGGTAGTTGTGCGGAGGGCCTCGGCCCAAAACGTGGGTGGCATCGATGAGTGTATAAGGAGAGTACGAATAATATCATTGAGTGTGCGGAGAGAGCGCTCGGCCTTGCCATTTTGAGGAGATGTGTAGGGACAGGAGAAACGAAGAAGAATGCCATGTTGAAGAAATAAGTTTCTATTTTTGAAGTTGTCAAATTCGCGGCCATTATCACATTGAATAAACCGAATTGGTAGAAGAAAGTGGGTAGAAACATATTGTTTAAAGTTAAGAAAAATAGTATGAACATCGGATTTGTTGCGTAGAGGGAAAGTCCAAACAAAATGAGAAAAATCATCTAATATAACAAGGTAGTATTGAAAACCCGAAATACTAATATGAGGAGATGTCCATATATCACAATGCAATAGCTCGAAAGGATAAGTACTAGAAGAACTAGAGGAACTAAAGGGAAGGCGCACATGTTTGCCTTGTTGACACGACTGACATCGAAGGATCGTGATGATCTTTATTACATGGAAGAGCAAATTCACTAAGTAGAGATGATGTGGTGGATGCATTGGGGTGGCCGAGTCGCTGGTGCCAAAGGTGGACGGAGGCCAGCATGGATGTGGGTGGACTTGCAGCAGGAGCTCCATTGATAGAGTAGAGGTCTCCGGAACTATTGAAGCGAGCGATCTCCTCCTTGGTTTGAAGATCCTTCACAGATAAACCAAAGGGATCAAATTCTACTGAGACAAGATTATCATAAGTAAATTTTCACATGGATATTAAATTTTTGATGAGAGCAGGAGCAAAAAGGACATCTCGAAGTAAAAGAGGTTTTTGAGTGGAGGGTAACTCAGTGTGACCAGTGCTATAGATGGGGATGGTGGAGCCATTGCCGAGAATTATAGAAGAAAAAGGAGAGGAGGTGCAATTTGACAGCATGGTACCCGAATGACATGTGGCTAGAAGCTCCAGAATCAAAGATCCAGTCCATACCTGAGGTTCCTTGAGCAGCGAAGTGGTTCATGGCCTGCAAAAAGGCAGCTTGGTCCCAATGAGGGGTCGGTGAAGCCTGTATGGGTGGTGCAGTCGATGGCGGCGGTCCATGCAGCTGGTGCGGCGTGATCAAGGACGACTGCAGCAGGGACTGCGGATGGTAGAGGCCGCTGTTGTCGATGAAGTACGGTTTTGGGGCGCTGTAGTAGGGCGTTGGAGCAGCATGGTACGCCTGCACCGGAGGACGGGAGCCCAGTAGGCCAGGAGATCCCGTGTGTGGGCGCATGCCCGGCATCCAGGAGCCGGAATACGCAGGAGGGGCGCCGATCGGAGAGGGAGCAGTCCAAGGCATCGGCCAGGCCTGGACGAGTCCTGTCCAAGGGTCATATGGAGGACGCCATGCTGGGGGCACTGGTGAAGTCGGGGGTCACGACGGCGACGGCAACGGCGATGGCGACGGCGATGGCGGCCTGTAGATTGGATTTTTGCCTCTGTAGTTCGGACTTGGGCGCCAGCCGGGAGGGGGCTGGACCGGAGTCGACGGCGGCGCGGCAGGTGCAGGAGACGAGGGCCGTGGAGTGGCGATGAATACTTGAGGATGCGACTCCTTGTTGCTGATGGCGCGATCGGCCCATTGAAGCATGGAGCGCACCTCGGCGAAGGAGGGGGCCGGCCGCATCATGGGGATAAACGACGCCTGATTTTCAAAGCGTTCGCCGAGGGCAACGAGGAGAACATTGATGAGTTGCCGGTCGTCGATGGGGTCCCCAAGCTCGCGGAGTTCGTCCACAATGGACTTGAGATGCTGGCAGTAGACGCCGACCTAAGAATCGCCTTGGACGGTGTTGTGGAGCTCAGTGTGGAGGGTGTTGATGCGGGCATCGACGTTGTCCTGGAAGAGTTGACGTAGAGCCACCCAAAGGGCGGCGGCATTGGTGGCGTCGCGGAAGACGAGGTTGAAGATCTCCGTGGAGACACGCTGATAAATCCACTGGATGATGGCGAGGTCGTCCTTGACCCATCGATGATCGAAGGGCCGGGCAACGGAGCCGGGGGCAACGTGATCCAGGAGATTGCAGCGGCCGAGGTGAACTTCAAAGAGATGACGCCAATGATAATAGTTGTGCTTTGGAAGATCTAAAGTAATGGGGATGAACGGGCTGACATCTGAGATGGTGTCGGCATAGTTGATGGTGGTGGGTAGGGTTGGAGCTATGGCCAGGGTGGAGGAAGAAAAGGCATCGGTCGCGGTGGAGGCGGCCTTTGCTTTGGCGGCGGCGAGGGCAGCCCGGCGTTCGAAGAAGCCGGGCGGCGGTAGCGGCGGCGGCGTGGGAGGCGTAGCCATGCCCTAGGAACGACTAATCTGATACCATGAAGAATTATAATGAAACTTGTATATTGATAATTGGGGGGAGTACAAGAGATATATAAAGGCCTAAGTCACAAACCGACTTAGCCTGGGTTTCCTAAACCGAGTCACCTTGATCAACTTGTATTACAAGTCTAACATATAATCTAACACCAATGATAGATGAGGAGGTTTTTTTTAATGTTGGCAGGAGAACTGCCAAATTCATTGATGAAAAGAGGCAATACAAGAACACCTCCAAAGGAGGAAAGCATAGCAAAAGGCTAGTGCAAAAAGAAAAAAAGGAAAAAGGGACCCTGCCAGCACTATCGCAAACCCAAACCCCACTGTCAATCATGCACAGCGTTGGAATCCATCGTCGAGGTCTTCAAGATAACTCCTCCAAGGGGGGAGTGATATTGAGGACAACACCGTCATCCGAGCTGGCGAAGCCAGATCTTAGGTTTTCACCCGAAGAACTCAGCCATGATGTAGGAAGAGCAAACGAGCTCCACGACGGTACCTCCAAGAAGGAAAACGACATCAAAAGATATCGTTACCGCCGGCAACAACTAGGTGGATGTAGGATTTTCATCCGGAGCCAAGCCTTCCACTAACCATCCAGGATCTGGGGCCAAACCAGCACCACCGGGCAGAACGAGACCAAGCAAACAGAATCAGACACGGAAATGTCACCACCGCACGCAGAAACTCGGCGAGCCGCACGCCAACCTAACTGGTCCACACAAAACCGCACGCAGGACCTGGGCGAAACCAAGTCGATTCTAGCCATCCTCTGCCTCTGTGCGCAGATCTAGGCGAGATTCGCACCGCAGCGCACAAGAAAGACCGAGATAGAACCAAAACTGACCAGACCGCACCACCGCGCGCCGGAACAGAGCGAAAACCGGCTCAAAGCTAACGGGCTCGCACCGCTATGCGCAAGCACCGGACACCCGAACTGACTGCACTTCCCGAGCCTCCCCTAGCACCAATGGGCTGAAACGGCGCCTCTTCTCCAAGGAGCCGGGCGTGGACAAGCTCGGCGGGAGGATTCCACCAGCATCCACCGGCACCACCGCAACCACCTCACGCTACGCGAACACCTCCGCGGCCTCCTGGCACGCCTCGCCGCGCAGGTCCGCACACCCACAGGACGACTGGATCTGCCGCTTGCGGATCTCGCGCAGCTGCAGGACCCAGGGGCCCGTACGCGTGGCAGAGTTTTATCCGCAGTAACTTCCTCGCCAGTTGCGCTTCCCCACGACCCGCATTGAGTGTGTGACGTGGGAGTCATGCGGGGGACGGCCGCAGCACACTTGCGTCACCTCGCGGTGAATAGTAAAGAGGCGGCCCGCGTCTTCCCCATAAAAAAGAGGAAACCGCCAGGGCGCTGCTCATTTACCTTCCGTGCCTTTTCCAATCTTGGAACCGCCGTTCCCCTCTTCTTCTCCAAGTGCGAACCAAAGCTTTCGCCTCTGCTTGCCGCCGCCGCGCCCCCATTGCCCTCGATCCCTCACCCCCTCTCAGCCGCCATGGTGCCCAAGACAAGCAAGAGCAAGGGAGCAACCAAGGACGCCGGGGGGGAAGGAGGCGCCGGAGAGCGAGTTGGTGGAGATGCGGACGCAGTACGCCCTCTTCACCTCGACGGTCAACGCACTCACCCTCAAGGAGAAGTTCAGGCCCCTGTGGGGAAGGGAGACATCGGGGCATCCCGCCACGCGCATCATCCGCGCCTCCTGAGCCAAGGCCGGTCCAAATCGATATCCTTTCTTCGTCGACTACTTCTCCTGCGGGCTATGCCCCCCTTTCTCAGATTTCTTCAACGACATCATGCACACCTACGGCTTCCACCTTATGGACCTTAAGCCGAACGCCGTGGCGTGCATGGCCTTCTTTTCCCACCTTTGCGAGGGCTTCGCCGGAGTGCTCCCCAGCACGGCGCTCTTCCGCCATTACTTCACCCCTCGCATCCAGCCAAGGGGCCATTTCTGGCTGCATTACCTAGATCTCGAGGACCCAGAGCAGGGGCATGTACCCGGAGGGCGCCCAGAAGGAGAGCTGGGACGAGTGGCGGGCCCGGTGGTGCTGGATCGAGGAGGCAGATCCGCAGGAGTTCTGCCGGGTCCGTCGGAGGCCGCCAGTCCAGAGCAAGGACTGGGGCGATGTCGACACCGACGACAAGAAGCTCACGGTTGCCACCACCAGGATCCATCGCCTCACCTCAGCCGGGCTCACCCTCGAGATGATCGGGGCTGACTTCATCCGCCGCCGGATTGCCCCACTGCACAACAAGGGGAGGCCGGCCTGGGATTTTAGGAATGCGGCCGATATCATGAGGCTCCGCCCCGGCCTGAACCACAACTTCACGGTGCTGCAGCATGCCCATCTTTGCCAAAGGCTTTTTGAGCTCAAGGTTGACGAGGTCGGCAGGGTCGAGAGGACCGGCAAGGCCGAGAAGACCAGCAAGGCTGCCAAGGCCGGCAAGTCTCTGTTCTGGTTGCCAGCGGGGGTGGTCCCGTTGAGCAACAACTCTTGCCAGACCGCCATCATCGCCATGATGCCGGTTTTCAACGCGCACGGCCTCGATCCGAAGATGTCGGGGGAAACGACACCTATGGGATCCCGGGGAATCCCTTCTACGGTTGGCGAGGCGTGGAGCTGTGCAAAGAGCAGGTCTAAAGGATCAGCGTGAGGGGATTTTTATCCAGGTTCGGGCCGCAAACGATGCGTAAAACCCTAGTCCTGCTTTTGTGTATATTTGGTGTTCTGGAGCTCTTGAACTAGCTGCAGTGCATGCCCAGTCCAAAAAGTCTGAATCCTTCCCCAGTATGCCTCGGGCCTCCTTTTATATGTCAAAGGGGTCGCCACAGTGGCACACAGGAGGTGGAAAGTATCTACAGTGTACAAGTTTATCGCTTGGCACCGTAGGACAAACGCATTTAATGCGCTGCCGACGTGCCCTCTTGCTTTATCGGGGGCGGCAACAGAGCTCGTCCCGTCCGTCGTCGCCTCGCCTTGCTTCGACGTGCGTCCAAGCTGACGAGGCATGCAGCGCCATGCTGGCTGGCTGGTTGCTGAACCGGTGCGGTGATAGGGTCTTCACGAAGATCTGCATGCCACCACATAAGTGCTTGACTAGTTGACCTAGAAACTGCATGCTGCCACGTAGGCGTTCGCCTAGTTGACCTGGAAGATGCATGCTGCCACGCAGGCGCTCACCTAGTTGGCGGGCTGTCGCGTCGGAATGGCCGCGGGGCAGCGAAACGTTGGTGAGTGCGGGCCTAGCCGTGGCCCCGCAGATGCCCCCGGCAAGGGTCTTGTCGGGGGTCTTCATCTTCTGGTTCTTATCTAGATTCGCAGGCCTTTGGTCTTCACAAGATCCGCATGCCATCACGCGGGCGCCCCTGACTCTTGGCCCTGACGTTGTCGATGGTGTCAGAGTTCCCAGGCTCAAGGGTGGCGACCTTGCTGGTATTGGGCAAGTCGCCCCGGCAAGGCTCTTGTTGGGGCTACGTAGGCCGCCCCGGCAAGGCTCTTGCCGGGGCTACCACTAGTAGAAAAAGGGCCTTTAGTCCCGGTTCATAAGGGCCTTTAGTCCCGGTTCTGGAACCGGGACTAAAGGGTCGTTACTAAAGCTCCCCCTTTAGTCCCGGTTCTTACACGAACCGGGACACCAACCGGCACTAAAGGAATTTTTATTTTTATTTTTTTGAAAAAAAAATTGAACTTTTTTTTTGAATTTCAAATTTCTGAATTATTTTAACCTCTAATCTCTAATCACCCCTCATCACTGCTCAATTTAACCTCTAATCTCTAATCACCCCTCATCATTCCAAATCATCTAACTTTCCGGACGGTCACCCATCCTCTCACTACTCCAGCTTGAGCACGCTTAACTTCCGGGTTCTATTCTTCCTCGTTTCCAAGTCTGCACTTGTTGTTTTCCTGACAATAGTAAGATGTCAATCCTATTAACCCTCAGGAATTTAGCTTGAGCATGAAGTCACACATTTCACTGTTTGAGTTTGAAACTATTGTTCTAAAAAACAATAATTATTTAGTAACACTAATATTTCTTGAATAAGTAGTTTGACCATAGTTTGACCATAGTTTGACCACAGTTTGACCAGATTTGACCAAAATTCAAAAAAATTGAAATAATTATTTAGTAACACTAATATTTCTTGAATAATTAGTTTGACCATTGTTTCACCACAGTATGACCAGATTTGACCAAAATTTAAAAAAACTGAAATAATTATTTAGTAACACTAATATTCTTGAATAACTATTTAGTAACACTAATACTTCTTGAATAAGTAGTTTGACCATAGTTTGACCAGATTTAACAAAAATTCAAAAAAATAGAATTTTGAGCATAACTTTTTTTCCTTTTAGAATTTGAGGATTCTAAAAGTTTGCAAACAGGCCGTAGGCAGTCAAAATCGAATGCGGATTTTCGTGCTAAACATTTTGATATATTATACGTTTTTTTCTGACATCGTATGCAAAAGTTATAGCCGTTTTACATTTTCCCTACACTTTTTGCAAAACATGTCCAAATTGAAGTTTTTAAATTTTCCTAACTAGTACATGTAGTAACATAACTACATTTGGAAGGATTTTAATTTTTGAAGTTTTTATCATTTTCTTTTGCTTTTTACAAAACTGAAAAGGTGATCCGGGGGGGTAGAGTTTGAAAATGGGACCTTTAGTACCGGTTGGTGGCTCGAACCGGGACCTTTAGTACCGGTTGGTGCCACCAACCGGTACTAATGGGCATCGCACCCTTTAGTCCCGGTTCGTGGCACCAACCGGGACTAAAGGTCCCATTTGAACTGGGACTAATGCCTGTACGGTGCCCTAGCCGCTCGAACCAGGACTAATGCTCACATTAGTCCTGGTTCGTAATGCAACCGGGATTAATGCTTTTTTCTGGCCGAACCAAAGCCCTGTTTTCTACTAGTGTACGTAGGCCGCCCCGGCAAGGGCCTTGCCGAGGGAAGTCCATCTTGCCCCTTTGATCTTCATGCCTCTGGTTCGAGTACTGCCTTGGCAGTCTCGTACCTTTGCTTCTTCTGCCTCGCCAAGCATGGTTGCAGGTGAGGCTACGACTGCCCGCGCACAAGTAAAGGGGTACAGAAAGGCCCCTACTTTTGTACGTCGACATCCGGTGAGAAAAGGCGGCTTTTAAGCAGAGGATGTGGGAGTGTTGGCCACATTTGGTTTTCGACTTGGGTGTCTAAATATTCTCACCATACTTGGCTCCCTCTCGGCCTTTGCGTCATTGGCGCAACGAGTCATCTAGTTAACATTCAATGAAGAAAGGTATGTGCTACTTTGAAGGTTTAGGGTTTAGGGTTCATGGCCCAGATCCAACAAGTGTAGCTTTCGAGAGTGTGTACTGAAACCAAGTGTGGTGTTGGTTTCTGTGAATAGACATGAAAAGAGAAGATCGCTTGGAGCAGTCTGCAGGTTGTTGTCTCATTCACCCATGTATGTATATACAACAGTTGTTGCTGGAGATAATTGTATCTATAGTCCTCATACTCGCTGGCGACGTCCAACTCATTCCTGGAACTTGCGTATTGCTTCAATACGGTCCCGGTACACGAAAATACGTGATTAATAAGGTCCCTGAGGTTGAAATGCAAGTCCTGGCTCTACACGTCACATACGTATCTCGTATTTTTGTAGTGGAGGCCACGTCCGCATGCGGCCCATATGTCAGTGGGCCGAGAAATAAAATGGAAAAAAAACACAAAGGGGGATTCGAACCCACAAGCTCTGCCCAACCACAGCCCAAGCAGGCAACCAGGCCAAGTGCATGATCTTGTTTAACATGGGGATGCACTACCTATATTATAAGCATAGTGGTTGGGACCCGTCATTGCGGGCCGCTTGAGAGGGAGTTGCGTGCACGTTTCTCTATCTTGAAGAAAAAGGAAAAAAAAACCTCACCTTCATCCCAAAATATAAAAAAACTTTCTCGCATCATGTCAGCATCACACTCATCTCAAAAAGGGAAAGAAAAAGGCTAGAAAAAATTTCTGAAAAAGAAAAAGGAAAAAAGTCTCGCCTCCATCTTGCAAAAATAATCTAAGAAAAAATTTCTCACCATGGCCAACCAGCAATTTTGAGATAAGATTTTTAATATATGTTTGTATGCACACATTATAATCTACTCCCTCCGTAAACAAATATAAGAGCGTAAAGATCACTAATAGCCTCAATGTGCATGACAAAGGTTGCACGTACAAAGTATGTGCATGCATCAAAGGTCCCAATTAGTGCTCCTTTTTTCTCTCCAATCAACATGCAACAAGTGCTGTAATCAACATGCAACCTACTACTCCTTTTTCTCCCCAATCAGCATGCACCATGTGGACTGAGATCCCGTGCCCCGCTCAAGGCAGGGCATGCTGTGCCCTGAGGCCCACGATCCACCATCCACTCCCCATCCGACGGACTGCAGCGAGTCAACCTAAAATTGGACCAGTCCACTCGATCCTCGCACGCGAGACAGCCTAAACCGCGGGAAATGAAGCGCACAGCGAAAGACTCTCGCGCGGGAACTGCCGTGGAGCTGTGCCGTCATCACCGCCGTGGGGAAGGACGCCATGGGATCTCCGGCGGCGGCCACTGGATAAACGGCGCCGGCAATCCCCTCTGCCCCATGGCTTCTCATCCCCGTCCCGCTCCAACGAGCTCCGACAAGCCCTCAGCTCCAACGACCGCGTCCGCCCTCCCGCCCCGCTCCGACGAGCCCTCAGCTCCGACGACCGCGTCCCCTCAACCGAGGTTCTCCCCTGCGACCACTCTAGTACAGAGCAGGTTATCCCCTGTCCGTCCTCTGTCCGTCCCCTGTGCGTCCTCTGTATATGTATATTTCAAAACTGAAAATTGTGCTTGCTTGTTAGTTTAGTACTGAAAATTAGCCATGTCATTGGATTGTTACTTCAATACTGAAAATAGTGCTGGAAAATTTCTGGTTGTGTGTTTCTTTACCCTATATTGTCTCCATTGTCATGCATTAATCTGAGGTTTGATTGATGTGTTTATTGTCTTATTTTACAGAATTCCTGCTGATTAGTGTGCTATGCAATTGTGAGTGTTGTGCATTTGCAAGTGTTCTGCAATGGGGGAAATTGACAAGAGGATGCCTCAAATTGGCATGAGGTTTAGAAAACCGGATGAAGCTTGGCTATTTTGGGTTGCATATGGAGGCCGTGTTGGGTTTGATGTGAGGAAGAGAAACAAACATGTAAGCAAGATGGATGGTCAAGTGACTTCATGCAAATTTGTTTGTTCCAAAGAGGGTATAATAAAGAAAGGGATAACAATCGATCATGAGCCAAAGCGTGTTAGAGCTGAAACAAGAACAAATTGCAAAACTCGCATGATTATATCACTCGATCGAGTAGCAATGAATTACGAAGTCACAGATCTTGTGTTGGAACACAATCATTACCTTCAATTGCCACAAACATGTCACTTGATGGCATCACAAAGGAAGATGTCGGAACTACAAGCTTTTGAAATAGAAGCTGCCGAGGATTCTGGAATCATGCCCAAAGCTTGCTTGTCGTCGAGTTGGTGGACCATTTTATCTCGACTACACTTGTCGTGATCAAAAGAATTATTTGCGAAGCAAGCGGCAAAGAGAGTTGGCTTTCGGTCAAGCCGGTAGTATGTTGAAGTATTTTCATGACAAAATGATTGAGAACCCATCTTTCCAATATTCTTTGAAGTTGGATTGTGAGGAAGATATAGCCAACATATTCTGGGCTGATGCTAAAATGGTTCTTGATTATGCACACTTTGGTGATGTTGTCACATTTGATACAACATTTGGCACAAATAAAGAATATGTGCCATTTGGTTTTTTTCTTGGAATCAACTCAGTTTAGAGAAACCACCATTTTTGGTGCAGCCTTGCTATTTGATGAAACATGTGACTCATTTACATGGCTTTTTGAGACTTTTCTAGCTACACATAATGGGAGGCAACCTAGAACTATTTATACGGATCAAGATGCGGCAATGGGGAAAGCTATAGAGAAAGTCTTCACGGAATCATATCATAGATTGTGCACCTTTCATATAATGCAAAATGCTGTTAAGCATTTATGTCCATTGAAGGGTGAAGAAAAAGATGAAGAGGAGGATGAAGGCAGCGGTGAAGATGAAGAGGAAGAGTCTCATATTCTCACAGATTTTGGTGAATGCATGTATGGCTATGAGGACAAAGTAGAGTTTGAAGAGGCATTTAACAATATGAGAAGTAAAGTGCACAAGCAAACTTGGTTAGATAGTATCTACAAGTTGAAAGAAAAATGGGTTGAATGTTATATGAGAGATGTGTTCGGTTTGGGAGTGAGAAGTACACAACTTAGTGAGAGCTTCAAAAATTCATTGAAAAACCATTTGAAATCAGATTTTCATATTGTTCGGTTCTTGATGCATTTTGAGAGGACAGTGGAGGTAAAAAGAACAGCAGAATTGCAATCTGAATTTGATCAAAGGAAGAAGTTGCCAAGAATCCTGATGCACACACCTATGTTGGTGCTAGCAAGCAAAGAATACACTCCAATTATCTTTGAATCTTTTCCAAGTGAATATGAGAGATCCATGGCTGCATGTGATAGAGTATTGGATGGAAATAACAAATTTGGGGTTGCTATTGGGAGTTTGCATGGTGATTTAGAATTTGAGGAGGAGCGCATAGTGATTTGTGATCCTTTGACCAAAACAGCTTCATGTAGTTGTGGAATGCTCAATAGGACAGGAATATTGTGTGGACATGGTCTCAAAGTTCTTGACTTGATGAATATAAAGACATTACCAACACATTATGTCTTAAAGAGATGGACTAGAGAAGCATGCAATGGAAGCATACAAGATAGACAAGGAAGGAATATGGTAGAGAATCCAAAGTTTGAAGCTCAACTTTGGTACAGGGGTGTGTCTCACAAGTTTCACACTATGGCAGCTAAAGTAGCCAACTCTCTTGAGTGTTGTTTGATATTAGAAGATGCACTTGATTGCGTTGGTCCACAACTAGAGGAGAAACTCAATGCAACTATGGATGCTACGAACAAGCCATGTGATGACCAAGAAAATGTTGACCCAAATGTGCAACTAACTAGTGAGTTTCTTAGTGCCGCAAAGCTCAAGAAAAAAGAGGTTCAATCAAAAAACTTGAGGAGAAAGAGAGGTTGGCTTGATAAGTTACTCGGGGGGAAGCGCAAACTAACTAAAGGTGCCTCATCCAAAAAAAAGCAGCAAAGGTATGTTCCCATCTATACATGATATATTGTTACCACTAATTTCTAGACTAAATACTGGAATTTTCATGGTAGCAACAAAAGAAAAATGATGGTGCACAGCCTCAAGTAAGAGTGGAGAAGGATGATGGTGTACATCCTCAAGCAAATATCAGTTACACACAACTGTTGATGGCTCCCCCTGGTGGTGTTTATGATGAAGATCCGTTCTAACATGTACAAGCTTGTTAGATAGTATTTTGGACATTTTGACTAGTATTTTGGACAAAGATGACTATAGTATTTTGGATTTTGGGGGCTGACTATAGTCTTTCTTGGCCTAAGTGTGCAAGTAGATTGGCCTAATTTATGTACTTCAAGGATTATGTAAGAACAGATTGTTGTTGCCAAATTTGAGTTACTAATGCTCAAAGTTTGTACATTGTTCAATTCATTTTGATTTTATTTTCTAATTGATTGTATAATGAATGCCTCAGTTCAACTCTTCTTCAGTTCATTTTCGGTACTAAATTCTGCAGATTAAACACTTTATTGATGCTGTCTCTATTTTCATTTTACTGAATTTTGTATCATGGAGTTGTCCAGTGCTAACTGCTAACTGAATTTGTTGTTGGTGTGTAATACAGACATGTCCTCGCTGCTTCCGTCCAGGGTGCCCGTGGCAGTCCGAGCGGGCGGGCGGGGACTGAGATCCCGTGCCAGAGGTGGGCGGCCGTCGAGGTCGTTTCCTCATGTCCTGGAGGAGCAGCCGGAGCAGCTCGTCTCCCTTCCCCTCGGCGACGGGACCAGCAGCTCGCCTCGCGTCGTCGCGCGTGGAACAGAGGAAGGGGACGCCAGCGAACCATAGACGGCGGCGGCGGACGGTCATCTCTTCCGTCGGCAGTGGCGGCGGGTGCCTCCGCCGCGGACGACCCTCGGGACGCGCGGGTGATTCGGGAGCTACTCCGCTCCATGGGGCTCGGCGAGGGCGAGTACGAGCCGCGCGTCGTGCATCGCGTGCGTGAGAAAGAGGAAGGATCGAGCGGACTGGTCCAATTTTAGGTTGACTCGCTGCAGTCCGTCGGATGGGGAGCGGATGGTGGATCGTGGGCCTCAGGGCACAGCGTGCCTGCCTTGAGCGGGGCACGGGATCTCAGTCCGCACCATGTGGCCCAACCAACATGCAGCTTCCTGCCCAACCTCCTGGATCCACGTGGAGACTCCCTTTGCTCTCCCAGCAAGCGCCTCTTAATGGGTTTGATATCACTGCCTCTTTAAAAGTATACGTCAATTTTAAAATATTCATGACTTTTTATTTAAAAAAAGTGTTCATCGATTCACAAAATGTTCATGATTAAAAAGTAAAACGTTGTGTCTACAACAAAAGTATAGATGAATTCAAAAATGTTCGTCAATAAAAAATGTTTAGAATTTCAAAAGTTCTTCACAAATTTCAAGAAATATTTGCCTATGCAAAAATAAATAAACTTGTTGACGAGTTCCAAAAAACATGTACGCAGTTTCAAAAAATAGTCACTGACTTGTAAAAAGTTCATGAATTTAGAAAATGTTCGCAACTTCAAAAATATGGTGAACATTTTGGGAGTGCATCTCCTCACATATATATAGGGAGTGCAACTTAGAAAATTCCAAAAACAAATGTTCGCAACATGTACAAAAGACTAAATATATAGGGCATGCATCTCCTCACATATCTCACACACACACACACACTTGGTATTCGTGAATTGATTTTTTTTTTATGTTCATCGATTCAAAAAATGCACATGATACAAAAGTAAAAGTTTGTGTATACAAAAAATGTCCTTGAATTTATGAAAATATTCAAGAAAATGCTTGGGATTTAGAAAAATGTATTTCATAAATTTTTAAAAAATGTTCACTGATTCAAAAAATATTGATGAATTAAAAAATGTTCATCACAAACAAAATGTTTCTAAATTTCAAAATGTATTCACGAATTAAACAAAATTGTTCGCCTATGCAAAAAAAACTTGTTGATGAGTTCCAAAAAACATGTACGTCATTTCAAAAAGTATTCGCGAATTTGTAAAAATTTGATGAATTAAGAAAAATTTCGCAACTTCAAAAATATGGTGAACATTTTTCCAATTCGATAATAATTTTTAAAGTCGTAAAATGTTCAGCCGAAATTTTAAAAATGTTGACCGATTTGAAAAAAATCATGAATTGAAAAATATTCGAAATTTCAAATTTTCTGTATGCAGTGGGCTCGGGGGGGTATGCACCAGGTTGCGTGCGTCAAATAGGAGTCTGCCAAAAAAAATGAACACGTACAAAAAACCAAAACACACAGAAGAGAGCTGGGCTGTAGCTATAAAACAAAAGAAAGAGGCCCGTACAGCCCAAAAAAAACTGTGAATACCTAATTATATTTCCTTTCACTAAAAAAAAACCTAAATAGATTTCTTATACTCCCTCCGTTCCTAAATATTTGTCTTTCTAGAGGTTTTAAATGGTGATTACATACGAAACAAAATGAGTGAATTTACACTCTAAAATGTGTCTATATACATCCGTATGTGGTGACCATTTGAAATCTTTAGAAAGACAAATATTTAGGAACGGAGGGAGTATAAAGGACTACATGTATAGGGTGCGCATGTCCTCATATATCGCGCGCACACACTTGGTCCGGTGGCTAGCGCGCGCTTCCCCGGCCCACGTGTGGCGGGTTCGTACTACCCGGCCGTGCGCATTTTTTTCTTTTATTTCTCAATATCCCACTGACATATGGGTCCAACCTGACGAGCGGGCAAGTCTGACATGGCATACGGCGGAATACACGGTACGAAAAAGTTGTGACAGTGAGAATGCAATTTTGCCTAAGAAAAGGAAAGATAATAATGGTCGAGTGCTCCGAGACATAGCAGCCCAGAGGAGGGACGAAACAGAGCATCAAAAACAGAGGAGGAGGAGCTTCTAAGTTCCCCTCTACTCTTACCATTTTGTGATTGATGAATCTGTCTAATCTCGAGTCGAGTGCAAAGGCTCCATGAAATTGAAATGTAAGTACTTGCCACCAACACTCGCAAGAAATATACTAGTAGCCTTGTCTCTTGTGTTGCCTACTTACTGCATTCATTCATTCATTCATGAACCTCTCCGCAAAATGCAGATGCAGATGATTCAGAGACCAAACCACCAAAAACACACAAGTTACAATGCACTACTACTCTTGTCTTGTCTTGTCTTTTGTCTGTCTTTCTCAACAACCAACAACCAACCGTTGCACTACTACTCTCAATAAATCCCTCACTGTGCACAAAGAAATTAGCTCCACTCCATTGATCATCAGCAAGGGGATTAGGGGCTGTTGATGATCCCCGCCATCATCTTTTTTATCTGCCCAAACACACCAACAACACCTCATTGTTATTATCATCTCTATTATTACCAATGACCACAAACACACACATCTATTCTAAGAAACAAAATACATGCATATCTACAGTAAGTATAGTATTTGTGATGAAACACTAGTAAGTATAAACCAACCAATAAAGTAAAGTGTAGGGTTACTCGGTCAGTTCAGTACCTCCGTCTTATTCATTCCAATAACATCCCTCAGATCATCTATCTGCAAAACCATGCAACAAGGACGACGCACAGCGTAAGTCATCATTAACTTGCCTACTCGTTTCTTCTTACTACTTGTGCCTAAACTTTCTATGTATCGACCTACCCCTTTAAACAGCTCCGGTGAATTCTCACGAAGCTCGATGATGTAATTCGCTCTCTTCTCTCCGATGCCCTGGAAACTCACACCAGGTTAGGTTAGTGAAAACTAAACTAAAAACTGAGAGGTAACAATCCAAACCGAGAGCAAACCTTCAAGCTCTTCAATTGCTCCCTGCAATGGACATACAAAACATGCATTAGATAAGCAGGCACAGTTCCCAATAACTGATTTGTTATTAGTTAGGATTGTACTCACTTGTTAGCGCTGTTGAGAAAACTCAAGCACTCCTGGACTATGGATTTCTGCGGTAACACAAAAAGCAAGTGTTCATCAAGAAGGTCAATAATGTAGACGAGATATGTTAAGGATGTGAAAAAAGCAAGGTGTGAGCTTGTAACCTTTATCCCGGTGCTACGAGTCTTGAAAGAACTAGTCGGATAATCTGCTGCTTGCTCAAACTTGAGGTGTATCGCAGGAGTCTTTGGATCTGCTGCTTGCTCAACCTTGAGGTGCATCGCAGGAGTCTTTGGTTCAGGTGCATCTATGCTGGTCCCACCCTGGACAGATTCGATGCCCACTTCTTGTGTTGTTTTAACAGCCACTTCCTGTGTTGTTTCAGTGGCAACTTCTTGTGTCATCTCAACAGCCACTTCTTGTGCCGTCTCAACAGCCACTTCTTGTGTTGTTTGAACAGCCACTTCTTGTGTCGTCTCAGCAGCCACTTCTTGTGCCGTTTCAGTGGCAACTTCCTGTGTTGTTTGAACAGCCACTTCTTGTGCCGTCTCAGCAGCCACTTCTTGTGCCGTCTCAGCAGCCACTTCTTGTGTTGTTTCAACGGCCACTTCTTGTGTTGTTTCAACGGCCACTTCTTGTGTCGTTCCAGTGGCAACTTCTCGTGTCATTTCAACAGCAACTTCTTGTGCTGTTTCAACAGCAACTTCTTGTGTCGCTCCAGTGGCAACTTCTTGTGTCGTCTCCATGCCCACTTCTTGTGTCGTCTCCATGCCCACTTCTTGTGTCGTCTCCATGCCCTCTTCTTGTGTCGTTTCAACAGCAGCAACTTCTTGTGTCGTCTCCATGCCCTCTTCTTGTGTCGTTTCCATGGCCACCACTTCTTGTGTCTTCTCCATGGCCACCTTTTGTGTCTTCTCCATGCCCTCTTCTTGTGTCTTCTCCATGGCTACCTTTTGTGCCATTACGCTCAATGGACGAGCATTAAGAAGCTTCAGTGAGTTTGATATCTCTCTCAGCTTGTCGCTGATCTTTGGAGTGTTCATATGAGTTTTGACTGGAGTCTTCTCGACAAAGGCACCTGCGAATGACGATTGATTGTCAACTAGGTGTACACCGAAAGATTTGCCAAGAAAATAATACCAAGAGTTGTGTTTATACCAGGAAGGTTTGAAGAGCAGGTTTCGCCCGAGTCAATGGTACACGAACTCGCTGCATCCAGACTTGATGATGAATGGTCCTGAATAAAGAGACAAAGATGATGTTTTTTCATGATAGACAGAACTACTAAAACAAACAAAAAAACAGATGATCTCGTTCTTCTGCACAGGGCTATGTACCTCTTCCTCCATACCACTTGAGACCACCTTCTGTATTTCAGATGATACAGTATCCAGAGCATCGCTTGTTTTATCAAATCCCTGCGTATTGCATCCAACATATGGCAACCATTACTAACACAGTTCTCAATCTACCTAGTGACACTATACTACCCGAAAGAAACCAACGTACCTCATCTGTAGATGGGGCGTCGATTGCCATACCACTTGAGACCACCTTCTGTACTTCAGACGGCACAGTATCTAAAGCATCGCTTGTTTTGTCAAATCCCTGCATATTGTGTCCAGCATATGGCAATCATTATTAGCAAGGTTATCATCTACCTACTGAAACTATACTACCGGAAAGAAACCGATGTGCCTAGTGACAATATATTATGAAAAGAAACAAATGTACCTCATCTACTGATGGAGCATCGATTTCCATGCCTTGTGACGATTGTATCTCCTGTAGAATGATGCAGCGGAAACAATTTCAATTAAGTAACTGATAACCAAACAAAGTAACTGAAAGCCAAACAATCATGCACAAGTGCAATCCATGTACTAACCTCGACTTCTGCTACTGTTGCTGGCGCAATGACTGCTGCTTCTTCCTAAAAATTTCATAGATTGGAATTGGTTAGTTAGAAACATTAGAATAGCAACTTCAACACCTGCATACTACTCTGCTTTTGCAACAAGTTATTTACCTTTGCTGAATTGGTGCTTGGGCATAACAAGGCACTGTACATGTACAGAAGACACAAGTTATTTATGAAAGGAAAAATTGGACAAGAAGTTTCCTGGAGTTGATGAATGGTGTGGTACCTTCCACTCGTTGTAGTAGGTTTAGCATCCCTTTGCTTCGTTTTGATAGAAGCAGAAAGCGAGCTTTCAGTTTTCTTTGCTGAGCGCATCATTACTTGAGACCTTTTATACAGAATAAATAAAAACACACGATTTTAGTCAGGTGCCAAGCTCAAATCCATCACCAGCCTTTTATACAGGATTTATTAATGAACGGTGTTAGTACCTTCCACTCATTGCGGGTTTGGCATCCTTTTGCTTCATCTTGGTTGGAGGAGAGACCGCGCTTTCAGGTTGAGACCTTGTAAGAAATCAAAAACAAAAGTCGGTCACCACGATGTTAGTCAAATTCCAAGCTCAAATCGTTCATCAGCCTTATGCAATGAATGGTGTGGTACCTTCCACTCGTTGTAGTAGGTTTAGCATCCTTTGGAGGCATTTTGATAGGAGTAGATAGCGAGCTTTCAAGGTTTTTTGCTGAATGCATGATCGGTTGAGGCCTTGTAAGAAATTAAAAGCAAACATTATCAACACAATATAAATCAATTGCAAAGCTCAAATCCTCTAGCAGCCTTCTGAAATGAATTGTGTGGTACCTTCCACTCATTGTGGGTGTAGCAGCCTTTTGGGTAATTTTGATAGGAGTTGGGAGCGAGTTTTCCGATTTTTTTGCTGGATGCATGGTTGGTTGAGACCTTATAAGAAATCAAAAACAAAAGTTAGTAACCATGATGTTAGTCAAGTGCCACGCTCAAATCCATTCTCGGCCAGGTCAGAATGCTACCTCTTATTGGCAATGGGAGTTCGAGCTGCTTTTACTGCGCTCATATTCCACTGGGGCCGATCCTGCTTCTCTACCACGGGATTCGGTTGGTGTGTAGAAGAAAGAATCGGCCTTGAGGAGCTTTTAGCAACCGCAGACAAGTTGACATCTGCCCTTTTGAAACTTGTAACACTCGCGGATCTGCGGCATTGTTCGTTAGCCACTTGAGTGGCCACTTGACTCGAGCGAGCGGCCAGGCTGAGAGTAGAAACCGCATCTTGGCAGGAAACTTCTTCCTGCATCAACCATGAAGTGATAAACGAAGTTTGAAATTGAATAATCATAATTGAAACGTATTAATATTAATTCCAGCAGGTAGGTAAGCTAGTAATAAAGCATAGAAGAGTACACAAATAGCAAACAGTCACAAGTAATGGTAGCCTAATATATTTTGGACCACATGTTCTCTTTACTTACTAGCACCTAAGAATTTATCAGATCTGAATGTACTGTCCAAGAAGGTACTGTTATATAAATAAATTAAAATTATGATGCCCTGCTTTATTTTTCTAGCAACTTGAATATTTTTCTAGCAAGAACACTTTGCCATACATACATAAGGAGTAATAAAGTTCAGTTAACCTCTTCATCTAACTCGTGTCGGCTTCTGGGAGTGCTTACAAAGAGCAAGAACTTGCATTCCAGTAACAGGCTGACATACATACAGATTTACAATATGCAAACACTATTTATCTTCTTTCGTGCCCCTTGCAATGAACAAAACAACACCACACGAGATGAAGATGGTGAGTATAGCTTACCAAGCAGGCGATCACCACAGCCCCGCTCGTCTTGCACAAAGAGTCCTGCAGAATGCGAGTAACTTTGCTCTGCCTGTAGGGCACGAAGCTCTGGTTGCTGTTGAGTGCTTGCACGACATTCATCAAGGTGTACATGGACTTGTTGCCGCTCGACAGAGCGGCCGCTGCACCGCCGGTCTTCTGCTTGGGGTCCACATAGTCTGACAACAAGAAGCAAACATAATAAGGCAGATGCCACATAGTAATAGCGTCAGCGAACCAGTGCTCTGCTCGATGAGGTGCACGAAGGAGAGGAGCACAAACCTGTGAGGCTGAGAAAGTTGATCTTGGCCACAGCACGCTCTTTGCCGTCCTGGTCGGAGCTAGATATGTGAATGATGAGGCCTTGGTGCCCTCTGGTCTGTAGCTGGGTGGAGGAAGCTTTAGCAGGCTGCGGCTGGGTAGAAAAGGGTTTAGTGGGTTGCTGCTGGGTAGAGGAAGCTTTGGTGGGCAGCTGCTTGTCCTGGTTCTCATCGAAACAGCCCAGCCGCGCGAAATCCTCGATGGACTTGACATGAACCTGCAAAGGAAAAACAATTGTAATTGAAATCGCCACTCAGCTTGATGGTTAAGTTGGGTGGGATGTAAAAACAATTGTATGAGTGTTAGTGCCAAACATCCGTAAAGCAATTCTTCTTCTAATTGTATTTTTGTTGGTATTCTCTGTTTGAAACAATTTATTAAAAAGAGGCTGCATTGCATTGCATTGTGAGAGCAGAGGACTAGTAGTACCTTGGAGAGGCCCTTGAGATGGGTCTTGCCCTGGGCATCCTCCAGCACCAGGACCTCCTGCTCCTTGGGCTCCAGCAGATCCAAGACGTGGGTGTCCTGCACCACCTGGTACGACGACACCCTGACGGCGGCGCCGATGGACGCCGCGAACCCGAGGATCTCCTCCATGGCGATGGTGACCAGGCCCGGCTGCTCCTGCGACCCCTGAGACAGACAGACAGACAGAGCAGGAACGATGCGGTCACTGAAATTCGAAATTACAGATGCATCTGACTGTTGCATATGGTCTCTCTGAAATGGCAAGGATGGTGGGCGTGTCGTGTGCGTACCTTGAAGAGGTGGTCTTTGGCGGCGGCGGCGCCGCAGGCCACGACGCATGCGTTGCCGGTGGTGGCGGTCTGGGTCTGCAGGTGGTTGGCGAGTATGGGCTGCAGCTCGTGGAGGAAGACTTGGTGGTTGGTCTCGTCCTGCAGGTAGCACCAGTCGAGCCTGTGCTCCTCCTTGCGCTGCCCGGCGGCGGGCCTCCTGCAAGCACGCGCGAGGATGGGAGGGGGAAAAAGTTGAGTTCTTGGATCCATCTTTCTTTCAGTCGGGATGGTTGGGGAAGGAATTAATGGCAGAACGAAATGGGAACCGAGGAATTACCCTTGCGACGAAGATGACGGGGTTGGAGCTGCGGGTGCGGGTGCGGGTGCGGCGGCGGGGGTGAAGGAGAGGACGGCGCCGGCGCCGGGCCCGGAGGCGCGGGGGCGGCGGCCGCGCGAGGCGGCGACCTGGAAGAGCGAGGTCCCGGCGGCAGGAGCTGGCGCCGTCGTGGTGGCGGCAGAAGAAGGGGGGCAGATCCTGGCGACGACCCTGACGGCGCCGTCCCCTCCGGGCAGCGCCGGCGCCGCCGATGCCACCGCCTCCACCTCCATGGAAAGCAGATCTACGGCGCTCACCACCAGCTGCCGCCTCGCGAGCACCTTCGGGGAGAGAGCGCGGCAGATGGGGAGGTCGGGGTGGAATCAATGGCGAATCTTTCTTTGTAGAGAGAGAGAGAGAGAGAGAGAGAGCCGTTGCGGGGTGGAGAGAGAGACGGGGATGGATGGAGAATTCGAAATGGCAGGTGGAGATGGAGATGGGGAGCACATCCGTCCACAAGAAAGAGAGAGGATGGATGGACTATGGAGCGTCGCTACCCGGGCCGGGCCGGGCCTCCATCCCATCTCGGCCCGGCCCAACAGAACACAGGCCACAAGCCCACCACACACAGCGTGGTAGCACCCCACCACGCCACATTTCTCCTCCCTCTTTCCTCCCTTCCTCGGCCGCCGCCGCTGCCCGACGACCGACCGACCGGCGATGGATCCGGTGGAAGAGACGCCGGAGGTGGTGATGGGAGCGTACGGCGGCCCGGCGCGCCGTGTCGAGAGCGGAGCATCAGAGACGATGCTGCTGTGGGGCCTGGGCCAGCCGGCGTCGCACCGCCCCAACGCGTTCGCGCGGCAGGGCTTGCCGGCCTTCCCCATCGACGCGTGCGGCCGCCGCCTGACGCTCCACCAGCAGCCGTCCTCCTTCCGGGGCGCCTCGGGGGTCACGGGCGCCGTCGTCTGGGACAGCGCCGTCGTGCTCGCCAAGTTCCTCGAGCACGCGGCCGACGCAGGGCTGCTCTCCGTACGCGGGGCGCGCGCCGTGGACCTCGGCGCCGGGTGCGGGCTCGTGTCCGCCGTCGCCGCGCTGCTGGGCGCGCGGGTGGTGGCCACAGACCTGCCTGACCGCGTCCGGCTGCTGCGCAAGAACCTCGAGGAGAACGTCCCTGTCGGGGGTGGCGCGGGCGGGTCGGCGAGGGTGGCGGAGCTGGTGTGGGGCGAGGAGTACGAGCTGGACCCGGAGCTGCTGCTCTGGCTGGACCAAGAGGCAGAGCCGCCGGAGCTGGTGCTGGGGTCGGACGTGGTGTACAGCGAGGAGGCCGTGGGCGACCTGCTGGCCACGCTCTGCCGCCTCGCCGGGCCGCGCACCACGGTGCTGCTCGCCGGAGAGCTCCGCAACGGTGAGCGATCCTTCCAATCCCGTCCTTCTGATCCGATGATGGTGAATGCCTTGCTGCTGATTGCTGAATGAATGAATGAACAAATGAATTGGCAGACGTGGTGGTGGAGTGCTTCCTGGAGGCGGCCATGGGGGAGTTCGAGATCGGGTGCATCGAGCAGGAGCAGTGGCACCCCGACTTCCGCACCAACCGCGTCGCCATCTTCATCCTCATCAAGAAGAAGAAGAAGAAGAAGAAGAAGGTCTCATCGCCATAGCTGCTCAACCTGAAATGCTGAATGCGAATGGGCATCCACAAGTCTGTCTGTTGGCTGCAGCTCTCGGTTGTAAGTAGACAACAATGCCAATGCCAACACATTATATAGGAGTAGATACAATTTCCCCAAAAATATGTGGGAAATTCGGCTACCCTTGTCGAATCATGGACCGTGTGCTTCAAAAGTTGAATTCAGTACCCCTTTTTTTTTCTTTAATTTATGAGGATAACGACCCCTTGAAAGTTTTGACAGTATCTGGTTAGCAAAATATCACGTTAAACTGGTTGTCAATTTCACATACCATCTAACAACTTGAAATTGTCGACATACAAAGACCTCTCCCTCCTTACTCGTACAAACAACCAACTTTGCATTTGTCTACCAATTAACCCTAACGTTTTCTTTCTTCTCGTGGGTATTTGTTTGGTTTTTCAAAGGGTTTTTTACTGCCTTTTTTACTAATGACTGTCCTTCGAGAATGAACAAATCTTGTTTCCCTACCTGATGTGCGGGGCCAAACACTTGTGCAAGGAAACCAATCAATATTGTGGTCACTGAAGCAATTTGGAAAAATTGTCATTTGACGCACAAGAGAAGAAAACAGCTGTCTCATACTATCGGTCGTACCAACCACCGCCGACACCTCCCTCTTATCTATTCAAGCAGCTTTTGTGAAGGCGGAGGTGTGATCAGAGGAGAGAGGTCAATCAGAAAGGAGGCCATATCACCATCCAAAGAGGAGACTATTTCTAATATTGATTATTGAGATGTTTATTTGTGGTGAACGCATTGCCCAATTTAACGCCTCACGAAACATGATCCAAAGACCTCATATCCTCTAGCAAATTCATGACATTCAGGTGACAGGTGTTGGTATCTATGAGGATCAAAGATGATACGAGGATAATGAGAATCCACGACACTTAAAAGCGTTGGTCTGGTCTCACGACCTTAATTCTTGAAACTACCATTCATATGGCAACATCGATGGAGCATAATAAAGGAGAATGATCCCTGCATGGAGGAGTTCGACTACTCAAGGATGAACCGCCTACCCAACATATAACTGATGAAGTAGAATCACATAAAAAAAACGGTATTACCAATGCACTTTTCGTCCAACATATAACACAAGTTCGCATAGGAGGGGAGAGGGGTGGGTGGGTTTCTCATTGTCGTGCTAACTAGGCTAACGAGAAATCTTTTTTCGTCCTACAATTTTCTCCTCAATTGTTTGCACTTTTATTTTAAGCATGCCAATTAATTGAGTGAAAAGAAAATCTCTTTTTCAAATTCACAATCAATGGAAGAAAGAAAAATGTCTTGTTAGATGATGCAAGTGTGAGGAAACTTCTTGGCAATCGGTGGAGCATTCTCGATCCTTCAAGAGACGGCAGCATAGTCCATAAGGGCCCCACTGTCAGCCGCACACCCTACCCCACCAGCCTTCCATCCGAGTTGTCACCTTGTCCTACCCCTAGGTATAAATCACAAAAAATCGGCATAAAGAAAGAAAAGTCAAAACACAAACGAAAAACCATTGCTTCCGTTACAAATTCCAAAATACCTTCCACAAAATTAAATCGTTTGGGATGTATCTATATGCACCTATAAAATTCCTTCGAACAAAGAGGCCTTGCTTTTTTTTCTTACTTTCTTTGCACGCCTTGATGTGACTACGAGGCCTCCACCCACGGAAGCTTATGCAATCCAAGATGACGCATTCTTAGATCGTGAGATCACCTCAGTCGTGTTTGTGGTCAAGAGCGATACCCCATGAGGTGGTCAATATTTAGACTTGTGTAAAGTGAATTCGTATCGGGAATGTTGAAGAGATGAAAGAATGAAGAGGAGTGTTACTAGTTTTCATATTTGGTACAAATAGGACGGGAGGTCGATGAAAGTTCTCACCGGTGTCCTAAAGAAGGCTAGTGAGACTAGGAGAAGGTGCCTTTGGAGCATTTCCATCACAGACTCTCACTTTTGGTACACTTCCCTATAGCCTACGAATTGGGTATGACCCGGTTGTATATAATGTTGTTGTTGGGGATGAATGAAGGTCTCGAGTCGGAACATAATTTCTCTGATGGTGAGATATACTAGTTTTTAGCAGATAAATAAATAAATGAAAATCCATTATCCCCTTTTATTAAAGAAGAAGAAGAAGAAGAAGAACAAGAAGAAGAAGAAAGTGTTGTTGGTTGATGCAAGGGTGAGGAAACTGCCTTGCCTTTGCCTAGGAGAGGAGCATCCATTCTTGATCCCTCGAGAGACGGCAAACGAGTCCACGCGGGCCCCACTGTCAGCCGCACACCTTCCTTCCCTACCTCTTACCTAGTAGGTATATATAAAAAAGAAAGAAAATCGAAATCGAAAACCCCAACCCAAATCAATCGCTTCCGTTACGAATTCCCCCAAATCCATCCCCTCCCCACCCCCGTCGGATCCATCGCCGCCGCCGCCATGTCGTCGTCGCAGCCGCAGCAGCGCTACTACTGCCACCAGTGCGACCGCGCCGTCGCCATCGCCGCCCCCGCCTCCCGCGACGACGAGGTCTTCTGCCCGCTCTGCGCCGGGGGGTTCGTCGAGGAGCTCCTCGACGACGAGGACCCCCCTCACCACATGCCGCCGCAGTCCCCCTTCTTCCCCCTCGCCAGCTTCCTCGACCTCCGCAACCCCAGCGACCTCGCCGGGGTCCTCGGCCCGCCATCCCCCTCCGCGCCCCGCGCCGCCTCCTCCGCCGCCAACCCAAACAACCAGTTCGACGTCACCGACTTCCTCCACGGCCACCTCGGCGGCCTCCTCTCGGGCGGCGCCACCATCCAGATCGTCCTCGAGGGCTCCTCCTTCCCCGCCGGCTTCGCCTCCTTCCAAGGGGGCCCCGTCCCCGGCGGGGTCAGCCTCGGCGACTACTTCATGGGATCCGGCCTCGAGCAGCTCATCCAGCAGCTCGCCGAGAACGACCCCAGCCGCTACGGCACCCCGCCCGCCGCCAAGGCCGCCGTCGCCGCCCTCCCCGACGTCGCCGTCTCTGCCGACATGATGGCCGCCGACGGGGGCGCCCAGTGCGCCGTCTGTATGGACGACTTCCTCCTCGGCGCCGCCGCCAAGCAGCTCCCCTGCAACCACGTCTTCCACAAGGACTGCATCCTGCCGTGGCTCGACCTCCACAGCTCCTGCCCTGTCTGCCGCCACGAGCTGCCCACCGATGACCCTGACTATGAGAACCACCAGCGCCAGGCCGCTGCCCCTGCTGCTGCGGCGGCGCCTGCGTCCCCTGGCGGTGGCCCTTCGCCTAGGGTCATGGAGAGGAGGTTCAGGATCTCCCTGCCGTGGCCTCTCAGGGCTGCTTTTGGCGCGCAGCAGGCAGAGAGCAGTGACCAGGACGCTGCTGGCTCTGGTGACTACAACAACGATCCGAATGCGAGCGGTCGCTCGTATGATGATCTCGACTGAAGCGCCTGCAAGGAAGAGGGGAACAGGGGGATAAGGAGGTATAACCTTTGGCCTCGCACTTGTTACCGCTTTTACATATTTATTTCATTATAACGGTTGCCTGCGTGAGTCGATTGCAACAGCACGTTCCACCAGGTTGACATAGAACATATGTTGTATGGCTTTCCATTATTACCAACTACTCCAATATCTTGATTTAGGTTTTAGTATTTACTTCCATCTATCTTGCAATGCAATGATGAGCCATGCTAGTTGCACAGTAGAAAAACTTTCTGTTAATTAAGTCCTCAGTCTGCAGTTGATGTTTTGGTCTATTTGTATGGGTTGGCCAATGCCACGTGCAACGTAGCTAGTTGTATGGTTAATCTTTTCTACGAGACATGCTAGTTGGACCATAGGAAAATGCTCTATTAATTAAGCATTCAGCCTCCAGTTCAGGTTTTCATTTATTTGTGTGGGTTGGCCGATGCCACGTGTTTAAGTAAAACAGTAGAGAGTGGCAGTTTTAGTTCACCAGATATAACCTTTCACATCGCAATTGTTACCGCCTTTACATATTTTTCATTATTATTATGGTTACTTGTGTAAGATGATTACCACCACACGTGCCGCCAGGTAGAACGAAAACATACCTTGTACAGCTTTCTGTTATTACCAAATACTCTGTTTATTAAGCGCTCAGTCTCCAGTTTAGGTTTTCATTTATTTGTCTGGGTTGGCTGATGCCACGTGCAACACGGCTAGCTGCATGATTTAGTTTTTTGCACGAGCCTTGCTAGGTGGATTGTAGGAAAAATGTTCTATTAATTAAGTTTTCAGTCTCTAGTCCTGGCTTCCGTTTATTTGTCTGGGTTGCCTGATGCCACGTGTATAAGTAGAACGGCTAGAGAATGGCAGTTTTATTTCACCCCTGTACGGCTTTCCATTGTTACCCAATAGTTTAAATGGTCAATATCTCAGTTTAGATGTTAGTATTTACCTTATTTTATTATGATGAGCTGGACAGCGTTAAATGTCAACGCGGTGCTGACGGCGATTTTTTTTCTATGACCCATGCTAGTTTCACTGTTGGAAAATTCTTCTATTAAGCGTTCAGCCGGTACATAGTTGAGGTTTCATTTATTTGTCTGGCTTTGGCCAATGCACGTGTAAAAGTAAAACGGCTAGTTGTATGGTTATGTCATGTTTATTTATCTAGACTAGATGTTAGAGGAGTGAATAAGAGCAAAAGTTCAGTAGTGTAGATAAACCAGTACCAATTCATTTGCTGATGAAGATGTTTGAAATTTTTCCTCTTGTTGATTGTTTGGTCAAAGCTGTTCAGGTAGACAGAGCAGTATAGGCTTGTTGAAAATACAAGGGCTGGGCTTAAGGAGCACTGTAGCAGCTGTCAGTGGTTACACACTTACACTGCATCTAGGATAGTTGTACGGGATGCTATATATTTCCTAGTGTATTTGACTATTGTTTTAGTTTTGATTTAAAACAAGGAAAATATAAAGCGGTTTTATTTGGTCTTGCGGCGCGATAGTGTTTTCGCATCCTGGACACAAAGAAGTGTCATCTATGCGTTTAGTAGAAGTTGGATAATATCTGTTGTGGAATAAGAAGTCTAGGAGTTATTTGATGTGTTATAGTTGAATGATACTGTCTGGAGATGCATATATGTTGACTATTCCCAGTTTATAGTTTACACTTTGCGGTGTTGTGTCCTAGCTCGATTAATTTTCTTGTCAGTTTCTTTAGTCCGTTCCCTTACTAGGGCACGCTGTTTGGAATTTGTGATGGTGAAAGTCTAGCTTAGTATGTAAATCCTGTTATTTCTTTTTGGTAGGCACCCAAAGTAGGCAGGAATATGAATATGAAGTTGCAAACTTAACTAATTAGGCGTAAGGGCACTGTGAAAATTCTGTACAGCAATCATGCCCAGTGGTTTCACCTCCTCACAGGCCAACGTATTTTACATGTTGTGACGGAGGCCTTTTTTTTTAACACTGCACTTTGCCACCTGTTGTTTGTCTGGTGCACATTGCCCCTGCTATATTTGCATTCATTTTCCCTGCTGCTGCGATGGAGTCGTTTTAATGTGAGATGTAGTAGGCATGTAGCTCCCTAAGACAACCCTAGTGTGATTTACCATCTGTTGTTTGTTTATATATCGACGATGGCGTACATTGGGTTGCAATATTCATATTATATATGCGCGTTGCATCCCAAGCACTAGTATTTGGTAGCTGAAGTGAATCATCTGACGAATGGTTTGGTCTGGTGTGCATCAGGGGCAACGGACTGGCGGGAAAGAGAATCTGAATGCAAGGAAGAGAAGACAAGAAGAAGAAGAAGGAAGACTTATGTTGTTGTTGTTGATCTGAATTGAATTGGAAGCTTTTTTGGTGATGAAGAGTGGCGCCGTCCGTCTATTGATCTCCGTTGCCTCGTCTCCCCTCCCCTCCCCTCCCCTCTTTGCCTGTCATGGTTGTAGAAAGAGAAGAGAGAAAAAGAAAGTAGAGATGATATTCTTTGGTTGCCTGGTCTGGTCTGGTCTGGTTGGTGGGTTGACTTGACTGAATATACCTTCTTGTGGGAAGGAAGAAGCTCCCTCCTTCCTAACTTCCTTGTCTGTGTTATTAGTAGAATTGTGTGTCTGTGTCGTTGATCGATCTTCCTTTCTCTCTTGTGGGATGGGAAGAAAGAAAGAAAGAAGAAAGGGAACCCTAGCGATCCTCCTATATAGACATACATAATGTGTTATAGTATGTTTAAATGGATGGATGGTGTCTGGAAATGATGATGATGATAGTATTTTGTTGGTTTGTTTTCCCTAGCGAGCGAGCTATCTAGGGATTGTGATGACCAGGTTAAGATGTGATGCACAAGAAGATGGATGGATGGATGGAGAAGAAGATGGTGCATCACTAGCAATTGTGCACCCAGGAATGGATGATGCATCGTTGTGAGTGTGCACGTTGGCGCTGAACAACATTAACATTTTGGATTCATTGATTGATTCAGGATAGGATTTTTTTGTAAGTAGTATTGTAATGACCTGACCCATTACAATACTAGTACTTGATTGCTCATCCATCAGAGAGAGGATTCCAAGAAACTCAGCACCTGCAACCTGCTTAATCTTCGTGCTTAACATCCTGCACCTGTCAAGTCTAGCTAGCTTATTACTTTTCCCCTTTAAAAAGGTAGGGTAGCTTATAGTACTTTTGTTTTAGGGATGATAGCTTATATATTACTACTTAACAAAACCATGATTAACGAACTTAACAAATACGTCCATCTTAGAAAGCATAAAAAATAATCCTTAGATTGCAATCAAAGAACAAATAATCCCAATAAGCACATGTAGTTTCAGCGGCCCTTCTTGCCCCTGTATCCACATGTATCCCAGTAACCGTTGTGTATTAAGAAAATGGTTATCATTTATTCAATAATTTCCTGTCATGTACCAAAAATTGCTCCAAGTGTATCTAAAAACTACCATTGCGTATTTTTATAAAAATTGCATCAACACTTTGAGATACATGCGACAATTTTTTAATAGCTTTCAAATATATGATGAAAAAATTTCAATGCATGATGATTTGTTTTAAATAGTTTACGAACATTTTCTATTTTTCAAAATACAGAATGTACATTTTTGCAACACGCATGAACCTTTTTTAAAATAAAAGATGAATAACTACTTTCAAATACATCAAAAACAATTTTTACTTGCAAGTCATTGTTTATTGAGGTAGTAAAATATTTTTTAATGAATATATTCTTTAGGACAATTATAAAATTAAAGAAAAACAAAAGCCAAAAATCTAAAACTTGAAGGGACATTTGAGCAACGTGAGGGACGCATTTATGGGCCGACAGGCGATCCGGCCGCTCCACTCGGACGTCCCCGCGCGGTTTGCGCAGGCCCATTGCGGGTCGGGCGCCCCATTTTGTTTTTTGTTATTTCTGTTTCTATTTTATTTTTGCTTTTTAGTTTTTTAGGAATTCAAAAGAATTCCTAATTTCAAAATTGTTCATAAATTCTGAGAAGTGTTTGTTGATCCAAAAAATGTTCACCGATTCAAAATTGGTTGTGAATTCAAAACAAAATCATGGATTTCAAAATATGTTTGGCGATTCGAAAAAAATGATCATGAATTCAAAAAATGGTCATGAATTTCGAAAATTGTTTGTCGATTCAAAAAAAAACAAATGTTCGTGAATTTTGCAAAATGTTACTCGCTCCGATCCTAATTATTTCACGCAACCTCTATACAACATTGTCTAGAGGCTGCATCAATTAATTTGGATTGGAGGGAGTAGGGAATTCAAACTATGTTTGTGAATTCCAAAAATATGTTCCTAGATTTCATAAAATTTCATCAATTCAAAAACAATTAACAGATCTAAAAACAATGTTCGCAAATTTAAAAAAAATACTCCCAAATTTCAAAAAATGTTTACCAATTAAAGAAAATGTCCACAAATTCAAAAAAACAACCGTGAATTCAAAATATCTTCGAGAATTTCAAAACCGTTTTCCAAACTCCAAAAAAGATTCTCGGATTTCATAAAATATAAAAGAAAAAAAAATGAAGAAAGCCACTAGTAAAAGCACAAAAATAGGAAAAAAATGGTCTATAATATTATGTTTTCCTTTTTCTATTATGAGAAAGTACCCGTGGTGGCAGTGTCAAGCAGCAGAGGAGATTTAAAAGGACAATGTGTGTGTATGTAGAAAAAACACACACACACACACAAGAAACACTCAAGATGATGTAATTACTCTCAAGGTTAAGTTATGCAAAACAAAGATTTGTGTATTTTGGTAAACATTTTTTTAAACTAGGCAAACGTTGTATTTACATTACAAAATCCTGTCTTGTGCTTTACATTACATGTAGACGTCGACCGTTGCTTCTGCCCATAGTATGCGCTAATTTGATGAACTCTAAAATTTAACCCTAACTAATTTGATGAACTCTAAAGTTTAATGAACCCTAACTAATTTGATGAACTCTAAAATTTAACCCTAACTAATTTGATGAACTCTAAAGTTTAATGAACCCTAACTAATTTGATGAACTCTAAAATTTAACCCTAACTAATTTGATGAACTCTAAAATTTAACCCTAACTAATTCGATGAACTCTAAAACTAATTCTATTTAATAACTACTGCCGTAATTAGCATCTAATTTGATGAACCCTAACTAAGTAGATGAACTCTGAAATTTAACCCTAAGAACCCTAGCTAGGCAGAGGTAGGGGAGGAGGAGGAGGAGGGCGTGCTCACCTCGGGCGCCGGCGGAGTTAGGGAGAGGGGCACGCGGCGTCGAGGTCGGGGACGGGGTCGGGGCGGCGGGCGCACGGCGGAGGGCGGCGATGTATGGGGGCGTCGAGGTCGGGGTCAGGGGCGGCGTCGAGGTCGGGGTCAGGGTCGGGGGCGGCGTCGAGGGTGTGCGGAGAGCGACGGGTCGCGCGCGGCGGCCGACGGCGATGCAGGGCGGCGACAGCGGAGGAGTAGGGATTTGGGGGAAGTGGCCGTGGGGAAGAACGAAGCGCGCGGTTAAGTCAAAAGTAGCAGTAGCGCGTTCCAGGAAGCGCGCTGCTACAAAACAAGTAGCGGTAGCGCTGTTTCTGTAAGCTCGCTACTACTATGTGTAGCCTATCGGCTCAGCAGTGGGAATTTTAGTAGTAGGGCTTTTATGGCTAGACGCGCTATTGCTATATATGTATCTGTAGTGCGGTTTTCGCCAACGCGCTACTGGTAGTTAGCACTAGCGTGCTTTTTTAACAAGCGCTACTGCTAAAGTTCTGTGTATAAGGTTTTCCCTAGTAGTGATGGATCAAGAGATGGGCGCCATCCGGGCTGCGGTGGTGGTGCAGTTGATGAAGCCGGGGACGGTGGTGGTACAGTTGGTGGAGCCGGGGGCGGAGCAGGAGCGGGCGCCGTGCGGAACTGCGGCGGCCTAGGGTTTTTGCCCCGGTAGTTGGGACTTGGACGCCAGACGGATTGTTGAGGAGGTGCTGTTGGTGCAGGTGGCGGTGGCGGCGTCGACGCAGGCGGGCGAGGAGAAGCAGTGAAGACCCGAGGACAGGAGTCCTTCGTAGTTAGGGCACGATCGGCCCTATGGAGCATCGAGCGAACCTCGGCGAAGGAGGGACGCGGACGCATCATAGGGATGAAGGAGGCCTGCTTCTCGAACCGCTCGCTGAGGCCGACGAGGAGGACGTTGATGAGCTGGCGATCGTCGATCGGATCACCAAGTTTGCGGAGTTCATCCGCGATCGCCTTGAGGCGTTGGCAGTAGACACCGACTGTTGAATCACCTTGCACCGTATTCCGAAGCTCGGTGTGGAGATTGTTGGCACGAGCGTCGACGTTGTCCTGGAAGAGCTGACGAAGGGCCGCCCATAGATCGATGACGGAGGCACCGTCACAGTGGGCGAGATTGAAGATATCTGTGGAGACTCGCATGTAGATCCATTGAATAATGGCGAGATCATCCTTGACCCATTGCGTATCATGAAGTTGAGGAAGAGAGTCGTCGGCAACGTGAGAGCGGAGATTGCATCGCCCAAGGTGGACGTCGAAGAGGTGACGCCAATGGTAGTAGTTGTGAGCAGCGAGGTCTAGGGTTACGGGGATGTAGGGGCTAATATCGGAGATAGTGTCGGTGAAGGAGATGGAAGGGGGTATTGGTGGGGGTAGAGCTAGAGTAGAGGTAGAGGAGGCCGTGGCCGCGGCGACCTTGGCGGCACGCCGCTCGAAGTAGCCGGGTGGCGGGGCTGGCGGGTTAGCCATACACTAGGATCGAAAGTCTGATACCATGTAGAATTGTATTGAATAATTGTTGATACAATATTGTGCCGGCACAACAAGTATATATAAAAGCTAAGCCGCACCTGATCTAGCCTTATTACAAACCGAGTACGTAGGAGTCTAAAATCTTAATACAAGTTGTATTCTAACAAGGCTTACAGACTATTAAAGAGAGAAAAGGCACCCACAGGTGCAAATAAAGTTTCGCCAGCAAACTAAAATGGAAACATCAGATCACACTAGGCAACCGCCACAATCTCCCGATAATGTAGGATGACGTTGTTCTATCTCAGTTGCTTGGTCAGGTCTCGGCAAAACACGCATATGTGCTTTGTGGGATGGCCAGTGAATCATTTCTCCAAAATTCAGCAACAGTGAGTGATGTGTGCTTCTCCCTGTGTTCAGCGATGTACCATCCATTGCCCTTGGTTCTAGGCAATCTTATCAACGCAGGACACTCACAAAGATAGGATCAGAATGTAATTTTCTGCATTACATTCTCAAGAAGGCAGTCAATCGCGAAGGGCACGACGCCTTGCAAGGCGACGCTGCGTCTATACTCACCCTGCAAGTATTACCAGCTCTTAGTAGTAATAGATTCAGATAAAATTAAACTAACACAGTCCATACATTATTAAGCATCCAATAATTTTACTTTCTCAGCAGGAGCAATCTCAGACAAAATTAAACTACCATACGACATGGTCACTTCTTCATCCAGTGATACATTACCGAAAAATTGCGTTCGCCCCGCTTTATAAAAGCAACAACCACCAAACAGATACAAAGCACACCACACCACGTAACACCCACACTAACTAAAGGCCAGATACATAGGTGTCAAAGGGATACAACAACAACAACAACAACAACAACACACTAAAAGGCACAAATTAGACGACAAGAAAAGACAACAAGCATCACTACGGAGCCGCCGGCGCCCTCCCGATGATATCGCGAAGGAGTGAAGCTGAGAATTGATGAGACCGTGTGCTCCAAGACGGTGCCTTCGGGAAGTACACGACACCGTAGCGCCGCCACCACCCGATCCAAAGATCAGATTTTCATCCGGAGCACGACGAATAGAGGGAGAAACCACAACGGAGACTCCAGGGAGCTGAAGACGCCCACAGACACTGCCTCGACGATCGGTCTGGCCAAAACCAGACAGGGTTTACATCCCGTCAAGCATACTCCACCTTCAGCTAAACGCCAACCACCATACCTCCCAAATGGCCATGGGGCTAGCCGCCCGCACCAGAGCCACGACCTCATCCCACGGGCACCGCGGCTCCCACCATCCGAGCCACCACAGAGGAACCAAGATGCCCCGAATGTCCTCCATGGCTGTGGGCAACCGCCGACAGCAATCGGAAAGGCCAAGTTGAGAAGAGGCGGGGTGGGAGCGGACTACATCGACGCCCGACATCGCTGCCAGTGATGGGTGGCCCGACCGCGTCGGCACCACCAATCTCTTGGATCATGTCCCCAAACGTCACCCCTGACGCCCAACCAGAGCTCCTTGCCTGGATCTGCACCTAGCACAAACCGGCCAACCGCATGGGACACGTGGTTAGCAAAATCAAAATTCATATACAAACCGGCCACCCGCTCAATGACGCGAGAAGCCGGATCGTCCACGACATGCAAACACAGAGGAGCATCCGCAGCCAGACGAGTCGACGCTGGAGAACGTACAAGCCAACGTTGTGCCACGGCCCGCACACCACCGGCAGCCGTCGCAGCTCCCCTACTTCCCATATCTGTCAAGCAAGCTGGACCCACTTAAAGAAAATCAACCAATCACGTATTCGAAATCTGATGGGACGTAATAAAATGGAAAGAAAAACAATCAATCAAACACGGTGCACATTCCAAATATTATTTATTTTTTAGAATCAAATCTGATTTATATATAGTAATGAATGTATATATGTTGGCATGGGGACGTGATAATAAGGAATTTATGGAAGGAAACTGGAATCACGCACTACGTACGTAGGATGGAAGGAAACAATGAAGGGAATGGATCCATCCCCATGAGCAGCAGACAGCTAGCTCCAACAACGTTCACCTCCTGCATGCTCCGATTCCGATTCCGATGGCCAACCAAAATCATCATCATCAAAATTTAAACGATGGACGGGCCATCGGATTCCCCCGCAATCTCCTCCGATCCTTTTAAAACCCCCAAAATCCTCACCGGCACCGGCACACACTCAGATCCATCCAATCCAACCATCTCAACGAACCCCTTATCAGCCACCAAGCGAGGTGCGAGCTGGAGGTTGAACTAGGCATGGACATGGAGAGCCTACCACCGGCCCCTGCCATCGCCACGGAACAACCGTAAGCGCGCGCCCGTCGTCAAGCCGGACTCGGTGCCGGTGAAATCGCAGGCACCCAAGGCAGTCGGCGACAGCGACTCTGTGTCTGTGTTGGTCGCGGAGCCATTCCCCGCCGAGGAGGCGCACAGCAGGTGGCCCAATCGATACAAGCGCCAACGCGGCCCAAGGAGAAGGAGGTAACGTCTCATGCATGCGTCTCGATTGTTGTCTGCCACTTATGCATGTGCTCAAGATGAACAACATTCGTTCGTTCACGATGATCAACATTGCGTTGGAGCAGGAAAGCGGCCGCCGCCGACGATGAGGAGGTCAAGGCCAAGTCGCACTACCCATCAGCCAAGGTCGACCACACCATCTATGTAACGGTATGATATATGACACAGTAATTAACATCCCTAGCTCTCTTTTATCTCTAGTCTAGGTCTCATCTCTGAATACATGCATGCGTGCGTGTTAGCTTCCTTCGGATCAGATTAGTCTTGCTATATACCTAGTTTGTTCCGTCGGTCGATCGTAGCAGCAGCAACAGCAGAGTACAAGTTCAGCGCCTTTTTTTCTTTTTTTTTCACTCACTTCAGTACTGAAGATTGTTACCTTCGGAAAGGCTAGGGTTTTAGGGACCTTAACTTTAATTTAAAAATGGTTATGTACGCACATCGCAATAATGCAGAGGTCCACGGCAATCCTCCTTTTCTAAAACAAGTAATACTAGCTAGTACCTTGATCACCGGTACTAGCTAGTAAAGGCTGCATTGCTTGATTGTTGCGACTAGAAATAATCCTATACTTCCAACTATTAATTCCTTTCTACGTACCCATTTGTGCATAGGCTGGAGAAAATCTGCCGGACTACATCGGCAGGATAACAGACTTCTTCGAGGGCATCGACGGTGGCCGCTACTTCACGTGCCCGTGGTTCTTCCGTCCACAAGACACGGTGATATCCAACACGAAACATGTCAAGGACCACACCCACGACCCCAAGCGCATCTTCTTGTCTGATGAAAGGAACGATAATGACCTTGATTGTATTGTGTCCAAGGTCAAGATCATCCAGGTCGATCCCAAGGTAAGTGTAGTTCGCTGTTCATGACTCTATGATGCCTTACCTATGTAAATGTTTCTCAGTTTTGTTGCACACCTCGTTTCAGCTTGATCAAGAAGCCAAGGCTCAACTAGCGGCTGACGCGGACCTGTACTTTGATATGTCCTATACTGTCCCCTACTCGACGTTTGAAAATATCACACCAGGTAATTGCTGCCTGCATCAAGGGCAAACCAACTTGGTTATGTTTTGAACATTTTATTGGCTCTACAGGAAAACTTACTATATATATATTGACATGGGCTTTGCACTCTGCCTATAATCTTCGGAGTACCATTGCTAAATTTGTTGTATTAGATTTTCAAAATTAATTTCTGGGCTTTGAAGGTTTTTAAAAATATGCATAGACCTATTTTTGCCACCAATTTCTCTGTTGTTGATCATAATCTGCTTGGAGTCAGAAAACCACTTTCCACCTTGAACTTGTACACACAAATTCAGAATTAGTCTACCGAGATAAATTCCCGTGGTAATTTTTTTATTATTATGATAATACAAGATTTGCCTTGCTTGTAGATATTAATGAGAATTCTGGGATCTCATTTGATGGTGAAGCTAATTCAAAGTCTGATGCTCCAGCAACAAAAGCAACAATTCTCGACCTATATTCAGGCTGTGGTGGAATGTCCACCGGCTTGTGCTTGGGTGCGGTAATAGCTGGTGTTCAGATGGAAACGGTATAGTTCTACCTTATTGTTTTGAAGAACATAAGTGATTGATTTCTCTCCACTAACATGTCCTTATTTGTTTTTATCTTTCTCTTGATATTTGTAGCGATGGGCTGTAGATCTTAATACCAATGCATGCAAGAGCTTTAAGTATAATCATCCAAGCACAGAGGTATGTCTTGGTGCATCTTAAACTTCGTTATATTATATAAATGCTCTCTCTTGTTTGCTGAATATATAATTTGTCTCCCGTGGGTTGGTAATGAAAAAGTGGATGATTTTCTCTTGTTGCTAGAGGAATGGTCTGTCCTATGTGACAAGTACATCCACAAACATAATGACGATGCCTCAGCTAGTCCGTTGAAGGTTGAAGGGGAAGAACATGAACTTAGAAAAGGCAAGCTTGTCATACACAAACTTACCGCGATCTGCTATGGTGGCGCCAAGAGAGAAAAATGCATATACTTCAAGGTACTCCTCATTCTCATCTTGTTCGCTTGTTGTGTTGGTACATTTGTTGTTCCTGTACATGTCATCATAATATAATTTTTTAACAGGTGCAATGGAATGACCATCGGGTTGAGGATTCCTGGGAGACCATGGAGAAACTCTGGTTAGTATCTAATCTGAAGTTATTTAAAAAAATGTATTTCAAGTGCAATGACTCTGCTTCAATGTTCAGCGCTTACCCACTGAAAATTAAAGAATTTGTTCAAGAAGGCCATAGGCGAAAGATCTTTCCATTGCCAGTGAGTGTTTCCTATCTTCTTTCTACTTGGTAATATTGGCTAAACACAAGATTCGCTAATGGTATTTGATTGTCATATCACATTTTAAAGGGTGATGTTGATGTGTTGTGCGGTGGCCCGCCCTGTCAAGGATTGAGCGGGAACAATCGGCACAGAAAATGTGACAAACCGTTGGATGATGACAAGAATAGACAGATTGTCACATTTATGGACATCGTTTCCTTCCTTAAGCCAAAATATGTGCTTATGGAAAACGCCGCGGATATTCTTAAGCTCAATGGTGGCTCTGTTGGTAGGTATGCTTTGAGCCGTTTGGTGGCACTGAACTATCAATCTCGGATGGGGTTGATGGTAGCCGGTTGCTATGGGCTGCCACAATTTCGAATGCGGATGTTCCTATGGGGAGCCCTCGCGACCATGGTTTGTTTTTGTACCTTGTCATTATCAGTGTTCTCTACAACTCTATGACTCAGATGATTGATATGGTGTACTTGGCTATGCAGGTGCTCCCAAAGTATCCCCTCCCAACACACGACGTAGTAGTACGTGGCGGAGCACCGAGTGCCTTCTCTGTAAGTAAAATTATACTGAAACCAATCCACTAGCAAGTGTAAACATGCATGCTGACCATATTGATTCTGTTTTGCAGCAAAGTGTTGTTGCAAAGTATTGACCATATGCTGAACTTTGTGTGTTTTAGGGAGCCAACTTCCGTAACTTGACAGGGGTCAAGGTCGGCCATGACAATGTTGCGTAAATGGATCCTACAATTAAGCCGCCCTGTCTTGAGTCTGGCAAACCATTGGTGGGTACCCTTCTACTGCCCAATTCTTTTTTTCCAATATGACCCAAAGCATTACCAAAGACATAGCAACTATATATGCAATCTACTAGCTCTTACTTATTATTTATAGAATCTAAGAAAAAGAGAAAAAAAAACTCTTATTAGTTACACCACCTAGACTCTCACATTATTGCTGACGAGCTTGCTTGTCGTCTACATTATTTCCAGGTTTCCTTTTTGGAACTCGGTCGTGTTGTCGTCAATGATTTTTATTTGATACATAGAAAGTTACATATATATATACATGATGTTGTAGGCCTTTTGGACGGTTGTGGACCGGTGGGATGAGACAGTGCCGACGGTTTTCACCCGAGCAGAACCGCACAACCAGGTCAATTCATAATTTGTTTGCAGTATCTCTCATCTTTTGCTCTCTGTTTTCTAATTTTCAGCTTACCGCTTCGAGTTGTTGTTCCCCTCCCAAGGGCTACTGGAGTCCCTGAATAAGTTTTTTTTTAGCGTGTGATTGTCCTGCATTTAGGTCATACTGCACCCGGAGCAGGCGCGGGTGCTGACGGTGAGAGAGAATGCTCGGCTGCAGCCTGCAGGGGTTCCCAGACTACTACCGCATGTACGGCCCCATCAAAGAGCGGTAGGTTCATCAACTGTCTCTTCCTCTGGTCACACACACATACATATGTAGACTGGAGCTGAGCTGAACATTTGCAACTCCTGATGATGCGTTGCTTGAGCTTGACAGATACATGCAAGTCGGCAACGCGGTGGCGGTCCCAGTCGGCCGTGCGTTGGGGTATGCGCTGGCCAAGGCGTTCCTGCGCAAGACAGAGGGGAACAACAACCCGCTGATCGTGCTGCCCGACAACTTCTCTGACGTGGCCACGATGAGGGCATCGTCGTCTGCTGCCGAGGCGGTGGAGGAGGAATGGGAAGGAGCTTCAGACCTGAGTTCATCTGGGAACAACTAATGACTAGCTATCATTCATGATTACTCATTAGGATGGCCTGGTGGGAGATGAGTAAGCACTGCTGTTGCTGTTTTGTCCCTGTGGTTAATTACTCTTGGAAACATGCCTGCAGCTGCATGATGATGTTTGGTCCATTGAGTTTCTATTGTCGACACTAGTGGATGAAATTGTTGGCGTTTGTGCTCCGGCCAGTTACAGAATGAATGAATCTATCTATCTATGTTCTAATCGATAACTGCTATATATATTTTCCCCGCAACAAAAGAACTGTTGCAAAAATTATACGTGAAAGAAAACATATATTTGGGATAAATTAACCTGACTTGGTACCGCAAAAACAAAAAGGAAAAAACCTTGTCTTGGTTCAGAACTCAGACTCTTAATAAGTCCTCTTTCTTTTGCATGGTAATATGTGTCTCGTTTATATCATAAAGACTAAAGTACAAGTCACATAAAGACCTATATGACAAAACTGAAAAGGCAGCAGAATGTCTCTGCGCTTGACACCAACCCCCGTCACCTACCTCCGGCACCATCATAGCAGCCACCAAAAGAAAAGAAAAAAAATAACGGATCACCTTGTCACTCGAGCTCGACGTGGCTCCGTCGCTGATATGTAGCTTTGCGGGCCTCCAAAGTGGCTCACCAAGGACGAAACTATTACCGTTGAATGAATCAGACCGGGGCAACACCCCGGACACGCCATCGAACTCCAGATCTGGCCCCCCGCATGACTAAGACGTCGGAGGAGGAAACCATACCTGCCGTCCAGGAACCACGAGCCCAGCACGCGCTCCATCTTACAGATGTCGTCGATGCAGACCTCAATTAATCTGCATCCGCTCCTCGACTACCTCCCAAGCTCCGCGCCGACCTTGAAGCAGATGCCATCGCAACGGCGGAGCCCGAGGACACATGCCCACCACAAAGATGTCGCCGCCGCCACGATATCCCCGCTTGAACAGAGTGGTACCCAGATACTTCACCGACAATAGAGCGATCGCCTCGCCGGAGAAGAATCCGAAACTTCTTTATTCAGCATCACCGTCACCGTCACGGAAGCCAAGACGTCGAACGATCCAAAACCCTAACCTTCTTGGGCCCTAAAACCTAAAGCTAAAACGATCCACGTGCATGGGATCCGGCGACCCCCCTCACCTCCAACGACCAAAAAGGTCGCCGGCGGAGGAGGGCCGCCGGAAGACGGCGCGGAAAGGAGTGGCTCTCCGGGTAGCGGCGGCTAGGTTTGGCTACAGGA
This sequence comes from Triticum aestivum, assembly GCF_018294505.1. NCBI lineage: Eukaryota > Viridiplantae > Streptophyta > Magnoliopsida > Poales > Poaceae > Triticum > Triticum aestivum. Next base: position 353,990 of record NC_057814.1, on the reverse strand, counting down.
GGAAAACGACCGCACGATGGAAGCCCACGTACGGCACGCAAGGCCAATCGAGGGACTGTTAATAAGTCCTAACGCACACGCGTCTACGTATGTAGTACAAATTACTAGGAAGGAATTACGGCCGGGATTATTAATTACAAATCCATCGATCGATCGAGTTGCTTCGTCTCCCTCCCTAAACTAGGGATCGATCCGATCGATGGGGTCGTGCACGTCTCGACCCGTCCCATGGACGGATCTGCCGCCGGATCTCATCATCGCGGTCTCCGCCCGCCTACAACACCCCGCCGACATCGTCCGCTTCGACGCGGTGTGCAGGCCATGGCGCGACGCGGCTGCGCTGCTCTCCCCGGCAGCGGCGGCGACCTCGTGCCTGCCGCTGCCGTGGCTTCTCACGTCGCGCGACTACCGCATGGTGCACTCCATCGTCGACTTCCGTCACCCCTCCCGCAGCAACGATGACATCGTCCTCCCAGAGCCGCCGGGAGCACAAGCAACCACCGTCCAGGAAAGAACAAGGAACCGGGTGGCTAGCGCGGACGGCACGGCGGCTTGGTTCTTGGTCGCTGGCCCCGACCCAAAACTCATCGACATTTTCACCGGAGCCGTGACCCTAAACCTACCCCCCTTCCCAGAGCAGGCGAGGATGGCCATGGACAGTTTCCGCGGCATCGTCTACGGTGATGGCACCGTTTTTCTCTACAGTTTTCGCAAGCAAGCCATTAGGAAAACAGGGTTCACGGCGGCTATCATGCGCCCCGGCGACACCTCGTGGACGGTCATGGAAAAGAGACTGGCGACACCTCGTGGACGGTCATGGAAAAGAGACTGGATACCGTGGCACGAGGAGGTGATGCCATGTATCATGACGGCAAGGTCTTGGTTTGGGCCGCCGACGCTCTCTGGTGCTTCCTCCTCCAAATCCAAACTAATGGCGGCGGAAGCGACGACCTTGCATCATGTTCATGGAGGTGGAATGCAGACCACGATGGGACGTGGATTTTTAGAACAGCTGCACCCGGGCCCTTCTATCCTGGCTGTCCAATACTGCTTTAACATCTGTGCAACACAACTAACTTTCTATATGAAATTTTCTTTTTTTTTGTTTCTCTCACATAGAACATGTCTTGAACTTCAAACCTTTGCAGCGTGGTAAAGCTTTCTATCTAGAATCTAGGATACATCTTTCAGAATTTTTTGTCAAACATAAATATACAAAATATGATTTTTTTAATCTAGAAAATCATAATTTGTATATTTATATTTGACAAAAAAATCTGAAAGATTTATCCTAGATTCTAGATAGAAAACTTTGCTACGCTGCAAAGGTTTGAACTTCAAAATATGTTTTATGTGAGAGAAACAAAAAAGACAAATGTATTTGCACGAATCGCGATGCGTAGAATGGATGGCTAGATAGGGAGGGCCTGGGTGCACCTGTTCTATTATATATTTTCGGACCACTATGAGAATAATAATGATCACGAACGCAGCTACATGTTGGAGTCACAAGGTGAGATACTATGGGCATCCGTCCTGATGAAAGACAACAGGGGTCCTTATGGTTACGACTATCTTCCATATATACTGCGGGTGACAGTGCACGCGTTGCAGAAAGAGGCAGGCAGCGGCGAGATGCGGTGGGTCGCCAAGGACGGACAGAGCCTTGGCAACCGCATCTTGTTCCTCGGCTCTCCGGCTAGTTTCTCCGCTCAGTTGCTGGATAATGCAGGCAACAGCAGCAGCAGTGCCTATTTTGCCTTTGAGGGCGGCGTGTTTAGATACAATTTTGTGGACGACGAGAGCGAGCTTGTCAAGTGGGTGCCAATTAGATTGAGCTACAACGATGCTTGCACGGTATGGCTCCGCCCCAAGCTTACGTTTGCTTCGGTCCATGAGATTCAAGAAAGGCTCGAGGCTCAGAAGAAGGCGCGGTCAATATCTAAACTCAGCAGGGTGAATCACTATTTTAGCAACTCCATTGTAGTTTTGTCTCGAAATATTCGGCAACCAAGATAACAAAGGCGTTCTAGTTGGGCGACCCGGGTCTATATATTTGGACACAAGGATCTGGGGTTTTCTTTTCTTTTCGAGCATGGAAATAAGAATTGTTATGATTGTATTTTGCAATTTGCTAGTTATTGGTCAGGTAACGGGCAAAAAAGCTTATAAGAGGAAAACATAAGCCGAATGAAGAAAGAGGAAAGAGTGGAATTAGGACCTGCGGCTCCAACTGATTACAACATTAAATTAGCAATTGAAAAAACCTAATTAGTAATTGATCACGCGTCCCGAGATAGCATGCACATTGGGGGTGTAGCTCATATGGTAGAGCGCTCGCTTCGCATGCGAGAGGCACGGGGTTCGATTCCCCGCACCTCCAACTTCCATTCTTATTTTCATTTCAGCCATTCTTTATTTTTAGCACACAAATCATTTTTAGGGATATCTGACATTTCCTTTGTTTTGGGCAATAACGATTCCCTTTTCAGGAGATGAAACATACATAACTGACTATGATGCATTGGGGTGGCACAAATTGGCAAATACTATTATCATAAGAATTCATATTTTGTATTTTCAAATAGATGGTTGCCAACTAGGACACCACTTTTGGTTCCAAATTAGTTTTGACTTGGGAAATCAATCCTTCTGCAGTTTGGAATGCTTGCAGGCTTGGAGCCAAAGCTGAGTTGACCCTGAAGCCTTTTCATGAATCCTATGGACCAAAGCAAACGTAAGGGCAACTCTAACCGGTCCCTATACATAACGGAGGATCTGGCGGAGTAAACCCTTAGTGGGATATTTTTACTCTACTAAATTTCCGCCAGACCTAGCCGAACCCCTATATATAACAAAGTAAAAAAAATTCATTTGCATTTCATTTTCGGCTGCCGAAACACATTTCATTGCTTCTTTATTTCATCCAACGATATTTTGATATATTGGAGTACATATTTCATCAATCCTTCGCTACAGGAACAAAACCAAAGAAAATAAGAACAACAATTAGACACTTTGAAAGATATCCAACTTTGATAACTACTCCCACTAGTTGGATTAATATTTTTTTTGTGTCTTCATTGTTGATTCTCTCTATTGGTCTCGAGCATGCACACTTCTTTCTTCTTCAATTCCGACAAATTCGATGTTGCTTCGCATCTAGTCTCATTTATAGCCTCTATTCTAGCAACGACTGTGTTGGGGAACGTAGTAATTTCAAAAAAAATCCTACGCACACGCAAGATCATGGTGATGCATAGCAACGAGAGGGGAGAGTGTTGTCCACGTATCCTCGTAGACCGTAAGCGGAAGCGTTATGACAACGCGGTTGATGTAGTTGTACGTCTTCCCGATCGACCGATCCTAGTACCGAAAGTATGACACCTCCGCGATCTACACACGTTCGGCTCGGTGACGTCCCACGAACTCACGATCCAGCAGAGTGTCGAGGGAGAGCTTCGTCAGCACGACGGCGTGATGACGGTGATGATGAAGCTACGGCGCAGGGCTTCGCCTAAGCACTGCAACGATATGACCGAGGTGGATTATGGTGGAGGGGGGCACCGCACACGGCTAAGAGATCAATGATCAACTTGTGTGTCTATGGGGTGCCCCCCTCCCCCGTATATAAAGGAGTGGAGGAGGGCGAGAGGGTCGGCCTCCTAGGCGCGCCCAAGGGGGGAGTCCTACTCCTGGTGGGAGTAGGATTCCCCCTTCCGTAGTTGGAGTAGGAGAGGGAAGGAAGGGGAAGAAGAAGAGAAGGAAAGGGGGGCCGGCCCCCCTCCCAATTCGGATTGGGCTTGGGGGGCGCCCCCACCTTGGCCGCCTCCTCCTCCTTTCCACTACGGCCCATTAAGGCCCATTCACTCCCCGGGGGGTTTCGGTAACCCCCCGGTACTCCGGTATATGCCCGAACTCTCTCGAACCTTTCCGATGTCCAAACATAGTCATCCAATATATCGATCTTTATGTCTCGACTATTTCGAGACTCCTCGTCATGTCCGTGATCATATCCGGGACTCCGAACTACCTTCGGTACATCAAAACACATAAACTTATAATACCGATCGTCACCGAACGTTAAGCGTGCGGACCCTACGGGTTCGAGAACTATGTAGACATGACCGAGACACGTCTCCGGTCAATAACCAATAGCGGAACCTGGATGTTCATATTGGCTCCCACATATTCTACGAAGATCTTTATCGGTCAAACCGCATAACGATATACGTTGTTCCCTTTGTCATCGGTATGTTACTTGCCCGAGATTCGATCGTCGGTATCTCAATACCTAGTTCAATCTCGTTACCGGCAAGTCTCTTTACTTGTTCCGTAATGCATCATCCCGCAACTAACTCATTAGTCACATTGCTTGCAAGGCTTATAGTGATGTGCATTACCAAGAGGGCCCAGAGATACCTCTCCGACAATCGGAGTGACAAATCATAATCTCGATCTATGCCAACTCAACAAGTACCATCAGAGACACCTGTAGAGCACCTTTATAATCACCCAGTTACGTTGTGACGTTTGGTAGCACACAAAGTGTTCCTCCGGTATTCGGGAGTTGCATAATCTCATAGTCATAGGAACATGTATAAGTCACGAAGAAAGCAATAGCAATATACTAAATGATCAAGTTCTAGGCTAACGGAATGGGTCAAGTCAATCACATCATTCTCTAATGATGTGATCCCCGTTAATCAAATGACAACTCGTGTCTATGGCTAGGAAACTTAACCATCTTTGATTCAACGAGCTAGTCAAGTAGAGGCTTACTAGTGACACTCTGTTTGTCTATGTGTTCACACATGTACTAAGTTTCCGGTTAATACAATTCTAGCATGAATAATAAACATTTATCATGATATAAGGAAATATAAATAACAACTTTATTATTGCCTCTAGGGCATATTTCCTTCAGTCTCCCACTTGCACTAGAGTCAATAATCTAGATTACATAATGATTCTAACACCCATGGAGTCTTGGTGCTGATCATGTTTTGCTCGTGAGAGAGGCTTAGTCAACGGGTCTGCAACATTCAGATCTGTATGTATCTTGCAAATCTCTATGTCTCCCTCCTTGACTTGATCGCGGATGGAATTGAAGCGTCTCTTGATGTGCTTGGTTCAATTGTGAAATCTGGATTCTTTTGCCAAGGCAATTGCACCAGTATTGTCACAAAAGATTTTCATTGGACCCGATGCACTAGGTATGACACCTAGATCGGATATGAACTCCTTCATCCAGACTCCTTCATTTGCTGCTTCTGAAGCAGCTATGTACTCCGCTTCACATGTAGATCCTGCCAGACGCTTTGCTTAGAACTGTACCAACTGACAGCTCAACCGTTCAATATAAATACGTATCCGGTCTGTGACTTAGAGTCATCCGGATCAGTGTCAAAGCTTGCATCGATGCAACCATTTACGACGAGCTCTTTGTCACCTCCATAAACGAGAAACATATCCTTAGTCCTTTTCAGGTATTTCAGGATGTTCTTGACCGCTTTCCAGTGATCCACTCTTGGATTACTTTGGTACCTCCCTTCTAAACTAATAGCAAGGCACACATCAGGTCTGGTACACAGCATTTCATACATGATAGAGCCTATGGCTGAAGCATAGGGAACACCTTTCATTTTCTCTCTATCTTCTGCAGTGGTCAGGCATTGAGTCTGACTCAACTTCACACCTTGTAACACAGGCAAGAACTCTTTCTTTGCTTGATCCATTTTGAACTTCTTCAAAACTTTATCAAGGTATGTGCTTTGTGAAAGTCCAATTAAGCATCTTGATCTATCTCTATAGATCTTGATGCCTAATATATAAGCAGCTTCACCGAGGTCTTTCATTGAAAAACTCTTGTTCAAGTATCCTTTTATGTTATCCAGAAATTCTACATCGTTTCCAATCAACAATATGTCATCCACATATAATATTGGAAATGCTACAGAGCTCCCACTCACTTTCTTGTAAATACAGGCTTCTCCAAAAGTCTGTATAAAACAATATGCTTTGATCACACTATCAAAACATTTATTCCAACTCCGAGATGCTTGCACCAGTCCATAAATGGATCGCTGGAGCTTGCATACTTTGTTAGCATCCTTTGGATCGATAAAACCTTCAGGTTGCATCATATACAACTCTTCTTCCAGAAATCTATTCAGGAATGCAGTCTTTACATCCATTTGCCAAATTTCATAATCATAAAATGCAGCAATTGCTAACATGATTCGGACGAACTTAAGCATCACTACGGGTGAGAATGTCTCATCGTAGTCAACTCCTTGAACTTGTAGAAAACCTTTCGCAACAAGTCCAGCTTTGTAGACAGTAACATTACCATCAGCGTCAGTCTTCTTCTTCACTAGTAGGAAAAGGGCCTATTGTCCCGGTTGGTAAGGGCCTTTTGTCCCGGTTTTTGAACCGGGACTAAAGGGTCGTTACTAATGCCCTAACCCTTTAGTCCCGGTTCTTACACGAACCGGGACAGATGGGCCTCCACGTGGCTGGTGCTGCGAGCCCAGGCAGGAGGGCCTTTGGTCCCGGTTGGTGGCACTAACCGGGACCAATAGGCATCCATGCGTCAGCATTTCAGGTGCTAG